>NW_022196904.1:3428944-3469264 GCF_008632895.1 Mastomys coucha
AAAAGAACCAACATTGTATCTTTAAGGGAAGAAATGTTTCAATTTGATTGTCTGGCACAAATCCTCAGACTATAGGTGGACCTGTTAATTTTAAGGTGTATGAGATAGAGGGGTCAGTCCAATTTAAAGAGAGCTGCCTAGAAGATCAGAAGTGTTGTAAGACAGTTGAAGAAAGGCAGACAGCTCTAGAACAGCTGAAAGAAGAGCAGTCAATGAGATCAAGAAAGGAAAACTCAGGCACAAATTGGTATGATACAGATAAGGAATTACAAGATCTAATTGAGAGGATAGAGAAAAGCTCCCTTAGGAAGAAGCGGAAGAAAGGGGGGCAGAGACTGAAAAAGGCCCCCCAGACTATGTGCTGTCAGTGCCTAACCATAATCCAATCAACAGTGGGGGTCCAGGACTCTCCTTTTACCCAGAGGTTTGACGAGTGGTGAGGTCAGAGCTCCAGCTCGCCTGCCCAGTTTTTCAAGATGCTCAATCCTTCTTTAGAGAGCATCCTGTGATCTTTCCAAAGATTACGTCAGCAGCCCTTATAGTTGGGGCTCCAAATGTGTTTATTGATGGTTCTAAAACAACCTGTGGGACCTATATGGTAGAGAAACAAGAGCCCGTGTTAGGTCAATTCTCGCTGGGCTCTCCTCAAGTAGTTAAATTAAAAATAGTAATTGAAGTTTTTAAAAATTGCCAATTTGCTTTTAATTTGGTATCTGATTCGGCTTATGCTGTTAAAATTCTTGAAACCACTGGCACCATTAAAATTAATAGTACCATTTGTGCATTATTTGAGAATTTGCAGAAGGAATCCATTTTTTATTCAGCGTATTCAGTCTCATACTGGGTTGCCAGGACCTTTAAATAAAAGAAGTGAGATTATACATCAATGGACTGGGAAGGAGTAGATTTTCATGAATTCTTCTATGGAAATGGCTAAACAGTTCCATCAAAATTTTCACGTAAATGCTAAGACATTACAACAAAAATTTCATCTGTCTCGAACTGATGCCTGACAGGTGGTCTTAGATTGTCCTCAATGTATAATCCATCATCATTTCCATGGCATGGGTGTCAATCCACGGGGCTTGTCTCCCCTTAAGATCTGGCAGATGGATGTGAATTTAGAACTTTAAAATATGTTCACGTATCTGTAAATACGTGTTCTGAGATCATTCATGCCACACCTTTGAGTAAAGAAGAGGCATGCAATGTCATCTCACATTGCCTAGAGGCATGGGCTGCCTGGGGCAAACCCCAGCAGCTAAAATTAGATAATGGACCTGCCTATACAGCTCAAACCTTTATGTCATTTTGTAAACATATGGAAGTTCATGTTTCCCATGGACTGCCATATAATCCTCAAGGGCAGGACATCGTGGAGCGTGTGCATCGCACTCTTAAAGAACTTTTACAAAAACAAAAAGAAGAAGAAGAAGAAGAAGAAGAAGAAGAAGAAGAAGAAGAAGAAGAAGAAGAAGAAGAAGAAGCAGCAGCAGCAACATCAAGAAGAGCCAAGAAGAGCCGTGCCATCAAGAAGAGCCAAGAAGAGCTGTGCCATCAAGAAGAGCTGTGACACTTAAGAATCTAGGAGAGCTGTAATACCTAGGTACCTTAAAGAGCTATAACACCTGGGTACCTAGGAGAGCTGTAACACAAAAAGAATATTCCTGAGTAAACCGTCAAGAGAAGAAGTCTCGGTGTTCTGTCATCATTGCTGCTGGTGGGCAGCAGAGAGGCGCGGAACACAACTCACAACCTCTACAGTAGGGAAAAGGGGATTTTGATATTAGAGCTGCCATCACAGCAGCCCTCACTACAGACATTGCTGGGGCGACAACAGCTGCTGTAGCCTTGACCCTGACAACCACTATGGCAGAGACTATCAATGCTGTAGTCTCTAAGTCAGCTGACACTGCAGGTATAGGAGGTACTAAATCAACATCTTTATCAAGCCATCCACATTTTACAAAAACAGACTTTGACTTACTGGCAGAAGAGTTGGCCCTTGTTAGAGACATGTCTCTATTGGCATGTGACTACAGATTTCACTCAATCTGCCTAACCCTTTACCAGGTACTTAATGCCACTGAAGCCCAACAACAGTTGGCTCAATATCTTGAAGGTACCTGGTCAGAGAAACTCGTTAACTACTCTGGGCTGTTAAGGGAGAACATAGCCAACCTCAATGTGACCAGGGTATCTGTGCTCTCCCTAGATGTCAGATTCTTAGGAAAAGTGTGGGACAATATTAAGATGCTGTTTGACCCCTCATAGATAGCCACTTACACTATGATGGGAGGAATTATCATACTAATAAATATTTTATTTAAGTGTCTGGCATAGCATATCTTCAGGCAGTGGTCCATAAACCACTTGGTGACCTTCCAGGTGCTGATGGCCCTCAAAAAAATCCTGATTGCAGCTCTCCATAAGGAAGTAGTCAAAGTATGGATGGCAGAGATATGTGAGACCACCATGTAGGCTGTTCCTCACCTCACCATTGTGTGACATGCCTCCTAGTGATGCCTCATTGAGGGCTGGTAGTCAATGATAGGTAAAATCCTAGAAGACAGGACAACCTAAGACAGGCACAGTCCAGTATACTGGGAATCCTCCAAGATGGGTGAACAATGTAGAGGCAATTGCACCCCAGCTCCCACTAGGCTGTCAAAATCTAAAAACAAAAGGGTGGATATGTAGCAGAAACAGCGGGGTCACCTCTATGTAAACAGATGCAAATGTATCTTCTGCAAGAGGAACTAACTGAGGACTGTCTGAGAGACCATGGATTGCTGATGCAGACAATGTCAACCAATCAGGAACTGCTGTTTAGAAGAGATGCTTTCTTTGGACCAATGGCGTTGGGGACCAAACAACACTTGGCTGAACCCACCCCAGCTGGCTCTGCATTGCTGAGAGAAACATCCTGCTCTCCGACCACAAGATCCGGCTTGGCCCTGAGATAAGAAACATTCAGTGTACCATAACTTCTGAGAACTTCCCCCCACTCACGACTTCCCCCTGGGGTCTTAGCCACAGAAGATCTTGTAAACTTCCTTCTCCCTCCTTCCTCTCCCCCTCCCCTCCAAGATTTTTGCTTTAAATATGCTCTGTTCAACCAAGAAAACGACTCTTGACAAGCAATGCTTCCTTGAGTCCTGTCTTCTCTCTCGCCCGTTCTTATTCCAGGTTGTGGTCCTCCTCGCTCCCCTGAATAACTTGGTCTGCAGGTCAGGTCACAATGGGGCACAGGTGGAGGGTATTAAAGGAGCTTGCAGCAGTGCTCAGATGAGCTTGCTGCAGCGTTTCTCACCTGCTTCCGGAGTCTGTGTTGTTGACTCTATACCACGGCACCTCCAACACCCAAGGGCAGGTAGGGTCAGGTGGCAAGTAGTCCATGGCACAGGCAACAACTGCCATTCACACAAAGTGTCAGGCTACCAAATGGGGAAAGATTTTCTACCAACTGCATATTCAATATATTCAAAATATATAAAGAAATCAAGAAACTAGATATCAAGAAAACAAATAACCCAACTAAACCTTGGGTACAAATCTCAACAGAAAAATTGAAAAAGAGGAAACTCAAATGGCTGAGAAGCACTTAAAGAAATGTTCAACACACTTAGCCATCAGGGACATGCAAATCAAAACCACTTTGAGATTTTTTGTTACACCTGTCGGAACGGCAAAAATCAACAGACCAAGTGACAGCTCACCTAGTGAGGATGTGGAGTAAGAGGAACATTCCTACACTGCTAGCTGGAAGTGTAAACTTGTACAACAACTATGGAAGTCAGTGTTGCAGTTCCTCAGTAAGACAAGAACTATTCTCATTCAAGATCCAGCTGTACCACTTGCGATGGTTTGAATATGTTTGGGCCATCAAAAGTGGCACTATTAGGAGGTGGCAGTGTACAGTATAGTCCAATACTTTTCTTCAGAATGTGTATGGCAGATATTTAATAACCTGAGCTCAGCTCCTGTACCACTTACAACTTTGGTCAAAACACTGGCAACCTGGAGCTTCGAGTTTAGTCTATCTGTATGACACAATGAATTACCAGCATCAGATACTTTGGCAGCAATTCTTGCTTGGTCAAACAAGACAGTTTTCGTGGGAAAACTCCACAAATTAAGATCAAAACCTACCATTTGTGGGATGTAAAACCATGTCAGAAAGTTTGGTAAGGTAGAGCAGGTCAAGACCTGGAGATTAGTGGACACACACCTGAGGCTTAGGTAGCTCCCAGTTCCCTGCCAGACTCCTGACCTGGAACACATGTCTGGCTTCTCACATAAGGAAGCGTGTCCTATGGTCATAGAGGTTCAAAACAGAGTTCTCCAAGTTAATGAGATACCCAGAGGCCTGGAGGGATTAGCCAATAAGCTTCTTTTCCCAGACATTCCTCCCTGCAAAAGATATTTAATCTCAGGCTCACCCTGAGAAGTGGGGTATGATTTTACAGATCCATTTTCTGCCATGATAATAAACTGTTTGGAACCACGGACTGTCTCTTCTATCAAGACCCTACAGAGCCACAGCCTAAACTCCTGTAGGAGGCCTCTCTGTGTTCCCAGCTACACAGCCATCAAGCCTGTATCCACCAAGCTAAGGACAATCACCCCACTGGGACAAGCAAGAGCTCCCCTCTTACCCCTAGCCCCAATGCCATCCCCACCCTGTGACCCCATCTCTGTCCTCTATCCAAGACTCTCAATAGGGCCTAGATGTTCAAGAGTCTGAGAACCCCATGGCCCTGGCCTCACTGCAGGCCTGGAGAACTTCAAGCCAGCTCCAGCTTCCCCACATCTTAGACTGTGCTTTCCCACCCCTACAGCAGTGTCTCAGTGCTTTCCTACAGCCCAGCACCCACCCATCCACTCACCCACCCCCAGCAGTGTCAGGGGATAAGTGCAGTCTAATTCCCTGTGTTCTACCTCCCCAAGTAGCTGTGCCCTGTGACAGAGCCAACATGGGCCTACAACCCTACAACCATTGTCTGGATAGCCTTTGGGGCTCTGCAAAATGGAGGACTCCCTTTACTATCATGGCTTCCTGTTCTCTGACCTTCACCCACACATGCCTCTCCCTGCAGAATGTCACATAGCTTTGGTTAGATTATAGGTTCAACTTCCTTTCTCATGGTAAGAACCTTTTCAGATCACCTGAAACTCCTGGAATGGTTCCCCATGCTAATGAGATATCACAGAACCTTAAGCCTTCGGCCAATGACCTTTTACCCATGCTGGATACTCCTGCTCCCAGAACTATATAACCCTTGAATCACCCCAAGTAAAGTTGTTCTATCACACCACAGCTGGTCCCAGTGTGTTGTCATGACTGCACATATTCACAGGGCTTCACGATCCCTCCCCATTGTCTCTGATCCACTTGCCCTCATGGAGCTATACTGGCCAAGGATTCCTGAGGGCAAGGAGGGTCACAAGGTTTTATAAAGAATAGGGTACCATGCAAATACATCACTAACATCAGCTCTGAGAAGTAACTGAGCGAGGTAAGATCCCAGAAATTTTCAATACTGTTGATCTATGCCATTTCATGTTAACACTTCTGTGGGAACCCAGGCTATAGACTGCCAGTTTATAATCCAACCATCAAAAGTAAGCTTTTTACCAATATGCTATAACCAAGGCCCTCCATCTCACAAACACTACTAAATAAAAAAACGGCAAAGTCTTTGTAATTCTTTCCTATGTAACAGAAACACTCTTTGTAGGTTTTTGCCTATGAGACACATAAAGCATTTGAGACTCCTTACAAAAGTGTAACCATTCACTGTTTTTGATCCCCACTACACTAAATTTTGAGATTTACCAGGTCTAGTGGTAGAGGCACTTCTCAAATTCAGGTCACTTAAAAGGTCTCTCCACAGCAACGGTTTTCAACCTGTGGATCTCAACCCATTTGGGGAGGGGAGTGACAAATGAACCTTTCATAAGGGCCAGTTAAGACCATCAGAAAACACATATAGCTACATTAGGATTCATAACAGTAGCAACTTTACAGCTATAAGGTAGCAATGAAAATAATTTTATGGTTGGGGGTCACCACAACATGAACTGTATTAAAGGGTCACAGCATTAGGAAGGTTGAGAGCCACTGCTCTGCAGGATATAGCCCGGACATTAGGACAAGTGTGTTCTCAGGCTTTCTCAACAGCAGCTGTTCTGGGCCTGCACCTGTCTCTCTGGAGGCTGCAGCTGACAGTGCTGCGTGAGGCATAAGGGTTGGCTGAAGCACTTCCTAGAGGATTGGCACTGGTAAGGCCTGAACTGGGAAGTGATCGATGAGACAGGAGCTCTGCCTAAACGTTCTGCTCTAGTCACAATGCTGGCAGGCTCTCTCCCTATGTAGTAGCATCTCTGCTCTTAGTGGATGGCACTCATCTTGTGGTACAGACTCAGGGGACAGGGGCTTGGCTGCCCTCTGGGTTTGGGGATGCTGAGAGAGGTGCACAGCTTTGCAGCTTTGCCGCGTGGTCACTTCAAGCTGTGTCCCCTATCCTGGCCCTCGGCTGCCTACGTAGTCCAGGGAATTCTTATCTTTACTACCCATCATTCATAGTAGCATTGGTGCCCCTCCTCCCCAGTCCAGGGAATTCTTATCTTTACTGCCCATCAGAGACTTCTCACTGTTGGGAGCAGCATAGAACAGGTAAAAACAAAACAAACTGTGTCTTACATACTACGATTTTCACTTCAGACTCTATTTCACCTAAGCTAACCAACTCTCTCTCTAAGCAGCAATAGTCCCCCAAACCATAATGCCTGCTCCTAACAACAGAAAGAAGAAATGAAATTGTCTGGCTGGATAAAAACAACTTACATTCAATGTCAGTTGACAATGATGGAACTCAGGCAAAGTTCCTAATCCCCAGATCCTTCCTTACTGATGAGAGTTTATAACTGTAACTTGGGCCAGGTGCTTGCAGATTTTATGCTTATAAACCCCGGCTGCCAGAAGAAACAAGGCTCCTGAATCCTCATCTGGCCATCCAGATCAATCAGTGACTCCACTTATGTAGTTGGAATAATAAAAAAGTTTGCTGTTTCAGGAGCCCACCGGTGTATTTTCTCCCCTTCCTCACAGCGTAGAACAGAGGTGGCATATAACACTCACCAGAACGTCAGGTACCTGTTGAGGCATGGCATGGGAGCTGTGTGGTATCGACACACTGTGCATACCTAAAGGGCCTCTTTCTGGTATAGAATAGCCCATGTCTCCTGAGAACTACTTGGTTGCTAAAGATTCTTCTGCAAAGTTTACATGTGACATGGTCCCCTGGCTTGGAGCTGGTGTGGACTCCAGGAGAAGATCATTGCTGGGGGTCATTTCCTGGAGGGGTGCCAAGATCAAAGCTGTTCACAAGGCTTGTTTCCCTGGCACAAAGGTCCCAGGATGGCTCACTGGTACAGCACTCACCAAAAACCTGCTGTTCCTGACTGCCTGGTGCAATTCCGACGTGTCATCAGAGAAGACCCCAACACAAACATGTCAGAAGTTGTCCCCACCAGCAGGTCCTCCATTCCTGCCCTGTGACTGGTTCCTCTGCAGGGGGAGCTCTGCCCTGGGACTAGTTCTTCAGGTCTCCTCTCAGGACCTAGAAATAACATGAAGGTCATGCTACTTTTTTGCTCAGAAAGTCAAATTATTATGGTATAAACAGAAGTAAAAGTAAGTGGTAGAATAAAAAGAATAAAAAGTAAGTGGTAGACATGATCCTATGGAGGTTTAGATATGGAAATGAACCTCGGGAGGGGGAGATCAGAAAAAGGATGGAAGAGAGGAAAGGCAAGGGAGGGGAAGGAGAGGAAAAGAGTGTGAGAGAGTGCATATTAAGAGGACTTTATGTTGACAAATATTCCAGCAAAATAAAGAGAAGAAGGAACTAGAGGAAGAGCTGAGACAAACTCATCAGCAATCAGTCATGTTTAGAAAAGCTCAATGCTGTGAGCATGAAAGGTTCCACTACCCAGACAGCTGAGAAATCCTGTACAGTATGTACAGGCCATGTATGTTGCGTATCCGTGGTGCTTTTTGTAGTCTTCTGGATGATCCTCTACTCTCAAAGGAGGGTACCAGCTGTGGCACTTATGAGAATCCTTTTGAGATCACTGGTTTCCACGGCTCTGCCCAATCACTGAGGAAACTCTGGATGAAGATACTGACTGTATCTTGCTCAGAAAAAAGCAAAAAAGATTCTAGCTCTTTTCTTTTTAAAGCAGTCTATCATGGGATTAGGTCTACACAGCCTATCTATTTCATTCAATTAAACATCAAACACTTACTTCATATGATGGCATGTTTGGCCCAGGGAGTGGCACTATTAGGAGGTGTGGCCTTATTGGAATAGATGTGGCCTTGTTGGAGGAAGTGTGTCACTATAGGTGTGGGCTTTAAGACCCCCATCCTAGCTGCCTGGAAGCCAGTCTTCTGTTTGCCTTTGGAATAAGATGTTAAACTCTCAGCTCCTCTGTGCCATTCCTGCCTGGGCACTGCCATGCTCCCATCTTGATGATAATGGATTGAACATCTGAACCTGTAAGCCAGCCCCAATTAAGTGTTACAAGAATTGCCTTGGCTATGGTATCTATTCACAGCAGTAAAACCTAACTAAGACATTTCACTAATGGCAGTATGACCAAAGAAGATGATCACCAGAAGCCTGGAAAAAAGAACTCTGGTCAAACTATAAAGACTACAGGAGCTGATGGCAGTTAAGCAATAAAAAGCTGGTGGCAAGATTAGAAAGCAGCCTGGGCAAAGACATAGACTGAGGAAATCCATGGTTGGGGAAGCCAGAGCACAAAAGCCTTAGTTAGATGTCTATGGAGATGAGGCTGGGGAAGGAACTCTGAGCCAGAATGCAAAGAAATGGAATGTTCTGCTATGTATCTGGGGTTCATAAAGGCAATTTTCTAGGTGGAAAGGTCAGGCATGGGAACGTGATCAAGGAGGGATCCCACCTAAGAGACACTCAGTACACGAGCAGAGGAAAGTGCTGACATCAGAGCCAGAATCCAGCTTAGAGAAAGCAGGAATCCAGCTTAGGGAGCCATGACCGAGGAGCTGAGCCCATCACGATAGCATAATTAGATCCATGAGAAAACAGTATTTGGAGCCAACCCAGACCTTACACTCTCTGTACCTGCAGCCCATCCATTATTCTCAGCATGCTCTGTCAATTCTACTTTCATAGAATACCTCAAACTGACCTCATTTCCATCAGAGCAATGGCCAATGCCATGAGTCTGATGGTCTCAGGATGTACCTAACACCGGTTTTGAGCTAACAACTTTCCTGTCTCAGCCTCCTGAATTAGAGATGTGTCACCATGCTCAGTCTAGGTAGGTTTTTCTAGAATAGAACTGTTGCCAAGAAGACTCCCTGCTGTAATGACAATGGCTTATTGCTTTTGCTAACACAACAGTCATGAGCCATATATGCCATCAAACCCTTAAAGGGCATGACCAAAGAACTAAATGTGAAAGTTCTATATAGCTTAAGCTCAGTGTGACTAATGACACTCAAACTGCACATCACAGTTCTAAAATGTCAACACTACTACCACATTCTCCTGCTCACAGCTGGTGGATAGGACTGAAGGAAAAGGGGAAGGAAGGAAAGAGAGAAGAGGGGTCAGGAGGGGATGCCCACAAATCTGAAAAGCAGAACAAAGAAAAGTGAGAAAGGGCATTACACTAAGGCTTGGCACTGATCTCGGTTGATAAAGAAGAGCTAGTCGCTCCAGCTACAAACAGAATGGCATAAAAAATGGAGGGGCTGTAAGTCTAGAGGAAATGGGTTCTGCCCTGCCTGGTACAGGATGGTGGAGGTGATCATGCTGAAGGGATAGATGCTCTGAAGAAAGAGATGTGCTGTAGAAAGGACAGAGGGCAAGTACCAGGCAAAGGTAGACTGAGCTTCAGGCGAGAGTAGTGCCAGCCTTTCTCTTGACCCAGTTGGGATCTGAAGAATGTTGTCTGACTAGCACATCCTGGGCCTCCTCCTGACCAGCTGGGGATGGGTGCTGCCTCCTATGACTCTCATCCTATTTGCCTCTGCCCCGATACTCACTTCTCCACATTTCTGCATCGTTGTCTTCCTCTGTTGCTTGTGTTGCCTCTTCTTCCAGGCATGAAATCAGGCCATGTTTAGGGAACTAGTACCTTAGAATAAGGAAGACTCATAACTTGGGAGTTCAGCAACTCCCCAAAGTCTAGGTTCTGAAGACACTGGGGTTACAACAAAAGGTGCAGAGTCTCAAGGGAGTGGGATGAAGCCTGTTTCCAGCCTATAAAGCAGTTCTTCTCAGTCATGTTATACTCTACTATGCCTTTCCCACAGCAGACACCTCCCATACATTCTCACACACCCTCCCTATACCCAACACCTCCTTGAACACCCTTACACACCCTCCCCACCTCCCTATATATGGAAACCTCTTTTATTGTCTCAAGTATGGAAGAGAGAGGTGACTTTGGCATCTAGCTACTGGAGGCAGGGAGGTTGTTCAAGCAAACAGTAAGACTACAACAGAATTATTTGGGGATGGGAACCTGGAGCTCAGTGATTAAGAGCATGTAGTACTCTTGCAGAGTACATGAATTTGGTTCCCAGCACTCAAACTGGTAGCTCACAGCTACCTGTAACATCAGTTTCAGGAGCTCCAGGGCCTCTGGCTTCTGTGGGCGCCAGCATTCATGTGCACACACATACACCTCATACACATACCCAATTAAAAAAAAAAAGAAGAGAAAAATATCTATTCCCATACACTAGTAGTGAAAAGGCCGAATGACTATATAGCACAAGAACTGAAAAGGAGGAGCCCCAGACATCAGCTTGGACAGTCTGACAAGGTCAAAACCAACATTGAAGTTCGTTTTCTTCTTGTGATAAACCCCATTCATCCTCCTCCTGCTCCTCTCCATCCTTAGTTCCTTTTTCCAGTCCCAACCATTTGTGTGTCTCCTACCTTTCAGACACACAACTCAAGAGAACAGGGAGTTCTTTTAGTGCAGATCCCGACTTCACTGACAGAGTAATGAATGAATGGCATTACACTGTTGCTGTGCAGTGGTTTGAATAAGAATGGACCCCATAGATTCATGCATTTGAATACCTTGTCATAGGGAGTGGCACCATTAGGAGACGTGACCTTGTTGGAGGAAGTATGTCACTATGGGGGTGGGCTTTGAGGTCTCTTATGCTCAAGCTATGCCCAATGTGGCACACAGTCTCCTTCTGCTGCCTTCAGATCAAGACTAGAACTCCAGGCTCCTCCAGCACCATGTCTGCCTGCATGCTGTCATGATTCCCGCCGTGATGATAATGGACTGAACCACTGAAACTATAAGTCATTACTAATGAAATGTTGTTCTTTGTAAGATTTACCTTGGTCATGGTGTCTCTTCACAGCAATGAAACCCTAAGTAAGATAGCTTATACAAGTGATATTTAGAGAAGTATTAAGTGGTTAGTGGTTTACTATAGATTACTGTGCTGGCTGGTTTTGTGTCAACTTGAGCCAAGCTAAAGTCATCGGAGAGGAAGGATATCAATTAAATAAAGTCATCTGAGAGGAAGGAATATCAATTACAACGTCTCCATAAGACTGGGCTGTAGGAAACCTTGCAGGGCATTTTCTTAACTTATGACTGATGGGAGAGGCCCCAGCCCATGGTAGGTAGTGCTCTCCCTGGGCTAATGGTCCTGGGCTCTATAGGAAAGCAGGCTGAGCAAGCCATGAGGAGAAAAATCAGTAAGCAGCACCCCTGTATGACCTCTGCATCAGCTTCTGCCCCCAGGTTCCTGCCCTGCTTTAGTTCTTGTCCTGACTTCCTTCAATGGTGGAGTATGATGTGGAAGAGCCAAATAAACCTTTTGCTCCCCAGGTTGTTTTCTTCATAGGGTTTTATAACAGCAACAGTATCCCTCACTAAGACAATCCGTTCCTAACTCACATCCATGTGTTTTACATGGAAGCTCTATATCAACGCTATCAAAAGAAATCAACACCATTTACAAAAAAAAAAAAAAAAAAAAAAAAAAAAAAATAGAGGCCATATAACAACAGACACAACAGAAGTAAGTTTATTTATTGTGTCAAATCCTATCTTTAAAGAGGTAATCAAACTTTCTCATGGCTCAGATTCCCATCTATAATAAGGTATCAATTACAACAGCAATAAGAAGCACAGCTCTCCCTCATGGGACTAGTATAAAGATTAGAGGAGTCTAATGTGTAAAGGTTTTAGACCTGTGCCTGACATATATATCCAATGTCAATACATGTTAGTCATCTTATAAGCAATTAATCGGAAATTAAGATACTGATTTTGTTTCGTTTTAGAAGAGTATTCAATCTCCTTTTGAAGCTGGGAAGGGGCATAGTCTGGCAGGAGTTGGAGGAGTAGATGGGGTAGATATAATCAAAATATGCTGTTCAAACATGTATGAAATTTTCTGAGAAAAAATAAGTTTAAAAATAAATGGCTTCTTAAAGACCTGGACAACGGTGACATCAGTACACACACTAACCTGAGAGGGGGAAATCTCATGGGGCCCAAACCCTAGACAAAGAACTATAGGCAGCTAAGGAACACCGAGAGAAAGAAAAATAGTCTTCCCCAGGGAAGAGCACACCAACTGCTTCTACCAACTGGTAGCCCTGAGACCATATACGTGCAACTAACTGTGCAGAGAGTGAACACGCTATATTCATATACATAAGGATATATATATATTAGGAATATATACACATACACATGTAACAGTGATTAGAGAAATAGACCTTGAATTTGAAAGACAGCAGTGGGGGTACATGGGAAGGGTTGGAGAAGCAGAGTGAATATGTTATATTGTAATTTAAAAAAAAAAAGCAAACAGATATAATGGAAAAACTAAATGAGGTTGCTGGAAAAATACCTCCAGCAGTTAAGAATACTTGTGGAGCCGGGCAGTGGTGGTATACACCTTTAATCCCAGCACTTGGGAGGTAGAGGCACAGGCAGATGGATTTCTGAGTTCGAGGCCAGCCTGGTCTACAGAGTGAGTTCCAGGACAGCCAGGGCTTCACAGAGAAACCCTGTCTCGAAAAACAAAAACAAACAAACAAACAAAAAAGAATACTTGTGGCTCTTTCTTGCTCTTGCAGAGGATCTGGGTTGAATTCCCAGCACCTGCATGAAAGCTCACAACTATCTGTGATTCCAGTTTCAGGGAATCTGATGATCCAATGCCCTCCTCCGGCTTCCGCAAGCACTAAATGCCCATGGTGCACATACAGACTTGCAGGCAAAACACTCATACACATAAAATAAAATTAAAAGTTACAAAACAAATGAATAAAATGAAGTACTGCCTCTGGCCCAAGCTGAGGCTCACTGAGACGGTGAACCATTCTTATGAAGAAATTGAAAACTGACCTGTGCTCAGTCACTGAGCTCTACGGAGATTACACACTTACCTAGGGAGACCAGGTTCTGGTGAATTCTCTAACATTCTTCTGCACTGAGGCAGCTTAACTCCTCCTTCAATCCAAGCGCTTAAAGGTCACCAATTCCTAAAACACCAGAGAATACTCATAAGTGTTTAAAACACACACACACACACAC
Organism: Mastomys coucha; assembly: GCF_008632895.1. Lineage (NCBI taxonomy): Eukaryota > Metazoa > Chordata > Mammalia > Rodentia > Muridae > Mastomys > Mastomys coucha. Next base: position 3,442,589 of record NW_022196904.1, read on the forward strand.
ACACACACACACACACACACACAGGGAAAGAGCTTAAGTTGAAACAATGCCTTTCACTGCAAGAGGCTGAGACAGCTAAGAAAAACTGGACTGCCAGACTCACACCCCAGGGGTGAGTGTGGCCTCCCAGCCCCACCCAACCTCCCCCACCCCCACAGCTGACCAGGTCTGTGTGCCTTCATTCTCTCATAAAAGGGGGCAAGTGAGGGGAGTGGGCAGGCTGGAGAGATGACTCAGAAGTTAAGAGCACCGACTGCTTTTCCAGAGGTCCTGAGTTCAATTCCCAGCAACTACAAAGTGGCTCACATCCATCTGAATGGGATGTGATGCACTCTTCCTTCCAGTGTACCTGAAGACAGCAACAGAGTACTCACAAACATAAAATAAAAATAGAAAAAGTAAGTGGGACATTAAACAATTCAGGGCAGGGAGAAGAGAAGGGAAGCATTCATTATGAGTGCAACAGTCTTTGACGAGCGGGGGTGAGGGCCATGTTAACAGGTCTGTAGATAGACTTAATGGAAATGAGGATGTGATCAACAGGGAAGATCCGGGAATCAGAAAAGATCCAAGAGCTTAACTCACTTGCTGCCCAGAAGATGGCAGAACAACACCTTTGCATCCTGCTTTGGCTGGCCACAGGTTTCCCTGTATCCTGAAAGCGCAGTCCTGAGGCTAGAGGAGAAACAGCCACCACACTGAGTCCTCTCTGGCCACAGCCACAGCCTGTCGCCCTCATATCACCCAGTCCTACTGTGGAGTCAGCAGTATCCCTGGGCTTCCCTGGGCAAAGCTAGTGATCATGGAGACCACTTCTGTTCTCGGCAAAGTCAAGCTCCAGTCATTTCCAATTCCTAAACCTCTCAGTGGGCTTCCTCTAGGTTTCTAGTAAAGCAGATGTTCTCTGCATCAGTGTTTTCTTATCTGTCAATCAAATTCACCAGGGAGGGGCCTGGAGAGCTGGCTCAACCCTTAAGAGAGCTTAATGCTCTCACAGGAGGACCTGGATCCATTCCCAGCATCCACACAGCAGCTCGCAATCATTTATAATTCCACTTCTAGAAGATCCAACATATTTTCTGACCTCTGCATGCATGTGATATACTACATTTATTCAGACATGTGTGTATATACACACACACACAAATTAAAATTCAGATAGCTTCAACTTCTAAACAGCAAATCAGAAGTGACAATGTTTACACTCTAAGGGCTTGTGAGGGTTAAATGGTACTGACATACATGGCAGTAGATATTTGTTTTTGTTTGTTTGGGTTTTTTTAAGTTTTGAAAGGCATCCTTTATGGACCCCTTTCTACATTTACAATCACTAATCTGTAAGACGCCAAGACCACCTTACCCCAAAAGCCTGAACTTTTCAAAAGTGTCATCTTTTCCAGGTGATCTTTTCAGGAATTTCCTGCTTCTTTCTCAGACTCTATGCAATTTCCCCCATTTCCCTCTAACTTCAGCTCTGCTCTCTGTGCCTGGGTGAGTGAAGCTTTTAACTTCTAGGACAATACCCGCAATGTTCACATGAGGCAGTATAATACCATGCATTGAAGAAAACCCATGGCAGGTAGTCTAGTTTTTAGAAAGAGATGTGTGGATAAGGGGAAAGGGGTGGGCTTGGGAAGAGTTGGGGACATCGGAGAATATGAGAAAAATCCATTGTATGAAATTCTCTGAGAACAAATTAAAAAATTACCTGACAGCTAGGTAAAAATTGTAGAACTGCTGTATGGTGGCACCTGTAATCCCAGCACTCATAAGGTGAAGCAGGCGGATTGCAGTGATTTCAAGGCCAGCTTCAGCCACATAACAAAATTCTTTTTAAAAAACGAATAGTGGAATCTAGGAAGGGTTGCAGTCCCTAAGGGGGATTGGAACTCCACAGGAAAACCTATGTAGTCAACTAACATGGACTCTTGGGGAGCTCAAAGACTGAATCATCAATTACCAAGCAAAGAACACAGATGGGCTGGACCTAGTCCTCCCTGCACATATGTAACAGATGTGTAGCTTGGTCTTCATGTGGGTACTGAACAACTAAAGAGGGGCCATCCCAAAAGCTGTTGCCTATACATCGGATATGTTCTTCTAATTGGGCTGCCTTGTCTGGCCTTAGTGGGAGAGGGAGGGCCTAGCCTCACAGAGACTTGAAGTGCTGGAGGTAGGGATACCCAGGGGAGCCCCACCTGCTCAGAGGAGAAGGGCAGGGGGTGAGGGCAGTTAGCAGGATGTAAAGTGTGTAAGATTAATTTTAAAAATTGTGGAATCATGAGCATAGGCTAATTACTCAATTTTGTGTATATAAAACAAAGGCGGTAGTACCTCCTGGAAAGCTGCTACTTAACAGAGTCAAGTGAATTAATAAAACAGACCACCTACAGTAATTCACTGTTTGTATTATTTCCCTCTTTCCCCCCCAATTTTTACTAGTTCTTTCAGAATTTCCCTTCAATATGTTGGGATAAATATGATCTTCTCCAACTTCTCCCAGACCCAACCCCTTTCATTACCCACCTAATTTTGTTTTGTTTTGTAAATCAGTATATGTATACTACCCATATACTCTTGGATGTGTGGCCATTTATTTAGTGGAGCATGGTCAACTTATCACCATCATGGAGAGAGAAGGTGGGCTCAATGAGCAGCTTATTTTTTTGTTTGTTTGTTTGTCTTTTCTCTGTGTCAAAAAGTGAGGCATGCCTGAAACTAGCCACACACTTTTTCCTGCCAGTGTCCCAGCCCTCCTGCTAGAAATAGCTGATTCCAGATTTTTTTCTCCTCTTGGTATATATGTAAATATAATACACATTGCTCTCTTGGTATATACATAGTGTGTACTTAATATATTTTGTTTGTAGTTGGCATTATTTTTATTCAAAGGACTGGGGGCTTTGTTTCCTTATTTTGAAAGTCCCTTAGTTCTAACTTAATAACCTGAATTCCTGTGAGACTAATAGACATTGGAAAAGACTGAACTTTCAATCCTCTGTCTCCCTTATTTTAGATCCTCTTGCACTGGACATTTAGCCATTCACTTAAAAGTTCATTCTTGGTGCTGGAGAGAAGGCTTAGTGGTTAAGAGCACTGTCTTCAGCCGGGTGGTGGTGGCATACACCTTTAATCCCAGCACTTGGGAGGCAAAGGCAGGCAGATTTCTGAGTTCGAGGCCAGCCTGGTCTACAGATTGAGTTCCAGGACAGCCAGGGATATACAGAGAAACCCTGTCTCTTAAAAACAAAACAAAACAAAACAAAATCAACAACAATAACAACAAACAAAACAAACAACACCAACAAAAAACCACTGTCTGCTTGTCAGGAGGTCCTGAGTTCAATCCCCAGGAACCACATGGTGGCTCATAACTTTCTATAGTGTGATCTGATACTCTCTTCTGGCATGTAGGTATACATGCAGATAGGGCACTCATGTACATAAAATAGATAAATCTAAAGAAAAAAGTTCATTCTTGCCCTAAAATAAAAAAGCTAAGAAAAAATGAGTATATCATATCAATACCTAACATATCAAGTCCAGATTCTTTGGTAGTGTTGATTTAAAAGAACAGTGTCTTTTAAAAACGTAGGTATATATGTGGGTATATGCACATTAGTGCAGGTGCCCCACAAGGCCAGAGGGATCAATTCTCCCTGGAACTGGAAGTACAGAAGGTTGTCAGGTGCCTGGTATGGATGCTGGGAATCGAACTCAGGTCCTATGTAAGAGCAATACACATTTTTAACTGCTTAAAAGAGGAGGTATAAATGAGGAGGGACAGTGAGAGGCAGGGTGGGTCTGAGATAGAGGAGGAGCAGGGTTGAGGCCTTTCCTGGGGGGTAATCCAAGATACAGACCAAGTTCTTGGGCTTGGGGAGGATGTGAATCATAGGCAGGCTGGAGGTGGGAAATGGAGATCCCTGGGTGCACAAGGCAATGATGGGACAGGAAGGCCACCTAGCCACGACTCTTCAAAGTCAGCCTCCAACCATGGGTTCTTCCTACAGGCCTATCCAACTCTTCATGCACTATGTAGTCACTTTTCACAGCAAGTTCACCAAAGCCCCCCAAGGCATAACACATTACAGAACCTCATGCCACCTATTTTTGTCGCCTCCCTCAGCCCCATGTCCCTTACTGCCCCAGCAGGCCCATAGTCCCCACCATGGAATCTCAATCTTCCCAGACACTGGAAAACTTACCTAGCTCTCTGAAGGTTCTCAGCAGACTGAATCTCCAGAAATTTCCAGCTCAAAATTCCCAGGAGAGCGCATGCCCAGTCAGGGGTTCACGCATGCGCACTTGGGCAACGCCCACTGGGGTGGGGGGAGTAGCAGTTCACGGGAATGGGTGGGGCCAGGTGGGACCAGGTGGGGCCTCCATGCAGTGAGAAGGGCCACGTGGTAGGGGTGATTGGGGGTCGATGGAGAACGTGACAAGGACATAGTTGGCGTCCCAGAGGCAGTACCAGTGCAAGCAACTCTCTGTGACCTTCAAGTTCACGCCTCAACTTACTGAAGAGTTACTACACAACTTCAAATTTTTGAAAATTAAAAGTTAACGGGGAAATCATTTTCCTATCACTGGTGTCCAAATTTTCATACCCCCACTCAATTACACAGGTTACCATTTGAATGGCTTTAAAATGATCTACCAGGATATCCCTTCCCCTTAAGAGGAAATGGGGAGGAAATTTTCAAGAGAATTTGCTTTTAATTGATTTTTAAAACATGCAATTTTGCAGGTCAGGCAACGGAACAATACATTATTGTCTGTGGCTAGCTTTTACTATCTGGTGCACCCTTTATGTCATATGATCTACCAGGCTGCTTTTCAAGAAAAATAAAATAGTAATTTTGTTCGAATTATCCTCTGTTCACTTAGGCCTGTGTGAATGAATGACTTTTAGATGCCAAAACTGGACCCTTGGATGATGCTAACCTGGCATTTTCTGAAACACACATCCTGAGAACCACTATGACGATGGATCATAGCCTGGATCCAGCAGTTCACTGGGCTTGGAGATGGCTCTCTGGGAAAGGAGCTTGCAACCTGGCTTGATGATCCTGAACCCACATGGTAGAAGAAGAGAACTGACTCCCTCAAATTGCTCTGACTTTGTATGTGTGCTATTGCATAAACACACTATAAATTAAGTAGTCTGTTTTTTAAAAGAATGAATAGCCATCTGCTTCCAATCTCCCATTTCTCCATGTTCTCTTTTTTCCTTCCTTTCCCCTTCCCCTCCTCCTCTCTGCAGGCTTCTCCTCTTCCCTTATTATTGTTTTTAAGGTTTTTTGAAAAAAAATTGCTTATTTTATATTCACTGGTAGTTTTGTCTGTATGTATGTCTATGTGAGGCTGTCAGATCACATGGAACTGGAGGTACAGACAGTTATGAGCTGCCATGTGGGTGCTGGGAATTAAACCTGGCTCTTCCAGAAGAGTGGCCAGTGAGTACTCTTAACTGCTGAGCCATCTCTCCATCATCCCTTATTATTATTTTTTAATACATTGCTATGAAGCCCATACAGACTTCAAACTCATTCTGTACAACTTTGCTTCGCTTTGCCCCATTTTGTACAATAGGCTTGTCTTTCCTCCAAGATATGCTGAGATGTGTTCTTTCTGCTCTTTCTGCTTGCTTGCCTCATGAATAAATTTTCTTTTACAAAACTCATTGTTTTAATGACAGCATACTTTGTGATGGGGAAAACGGGCCTGTCTCAGTAACATGTAGATATTAATATGTATATGTATACTCACAGATATACACATTCATATATTTATATGCAAATATATTTATAAACATGTATGTGATACATGTATATGCACATTGGAAACATTAATATAATTTATAATGCACCACCTGGTATATGTTTGTATACATGATTTAAGGTATAAATACTAAATGTTTTGTTTGAGATATCCTTTATATTTATAGAGAAATTTATTACTATCAACAAATAATAATAGAAATATGCTAGATATTGCTTGCTTCTCTGTTATTACTATTTTTTACATTTCTTTCTTTATTCTATGCTAGTCTATATTTTGAATGTGTATGTATGAATGAGTGTGGGTTGCTATGGTGCACTTGTGGAGTTCAAAGGACAAGTTGTGGGTTTCAGTTCTCTCCTTCCACCATGTGGATTCCAGGAAATGAACTCATAACATCAGGCTTAGTGGCAAGTGCTTTTACCAGTCTTCTCTCATACAGTACATTCCAATCGCAGCCTCTCCTTCCTCCACTCCACCCAGTTCTCCCCACAGCTCATCTCCTCCAGATTCACTTTTCCTCTGTTTCCCTTCAGAAAAGACCAAGCCTTCCAGGGGTATCTATCAAACAAAACACAGCAGGATGCAATAAGACTAGGCACAAACCTTCATATCAAGGCTGGACGAGGCAACTCAGTAGAAGAGAAAGGGTCCCAAGAGCAGGCCGAAGTGTCAGAAACCCACCATGCCTGCTGTTAGGAGTCCCAAAACACCAATCTTTTTCCCCTTCCTTTATTCCTTTAAATTTTTTTTTTACTTACTATCGTGTGCCTTCTTTGTTTCCACTACCTCAGATCTTCATATCCTGCACCACAATGCGCCAGCTTCCCATCTGATATTTTTGAACTTATTTATTTCTGTACATGACTGTTTGGCCTGCACACATGTCTGTATACCACACACATACAGACCATTTACTCCCAACAAATTTGTAGTTACTAGTTACATTTGGTGACATGGTTACGACTCACTTTATTTACTTGGGGTTCTTCTGATGAACCCCAAGCACTGACTGAGCTGTTTTCACTGCAGTCAGTGTTGAATGCACACACAGCCTTGACCTTCAGAAATTCAACTTGTGTGAAAAACCACTGTAGGTAGGTATTCCTGGATTGGAATCCCTGAGATGGAGGGTTGGCTTTCTGGCAAAGATTTTATTTCTTCTCCCTCTCCCTTTCCCTCTCTTCCCTCTCTCCCTCTCTCCTTTCTCTCTCTCCCTCTCCCTCTCTCTCTCTCTCTCTCTCTCTCTCTCTCTCAAAAAGATGTTTTTTAGACAGAATCTCAGTTTATAGCTCCAGTTAGCTTAAAATTTACAGTGTAGCCCAAGCTAGCTTGAAATTTAAGATGATCTTCTGATGGAACCTCTCAAGGTCTTAGAACTAAAGGTGTGAACCACTCTGTGTGGCTTTCTGGTCAAGATTTCAGAAACTGCCCCACCCCAGCAACAAATTTATGGAGTCTTCAATTTAGGTGAGCCATCACCCAAACTGTTATGTTGAGTGGCCTGGAATGTTCTAAAAAGCAGATACGGAAAATCATATTTAGGCTCATTCTGGCTCACACATTTCTCTTTTTGTGAACAAGATAGACTGTTTACAGCTTTTTAAAATTAATATATTTTATTATTATTTTTATTTTGTGGTGTATGCGTGCATGCATGCTTGTGTGTGCACATGGTTGTGTGTCTGTATGTGTGTGAGTGTGTGTGTGTGATTGTTGGTATGGGTGTGTATGGAAGCCAGAACTGTACATTGGGTGTGCCCCTCAATGGCTTCTACAATTTCATTTATCTTGTTTCTATTGTTCTTTTTTGTTTTTAACTGTGTGATTGGCTGTTCTGGACTTCTATTTAGACAGGCTGTCTTCCGACTCACAGAGATCCACCTCCCTCTGCCTCCTGAATGCTAGGATTAAAGCTATAACACAACAATGCCCTGTACTCCCCAACCCTTTTTAGATTTATTTATTTTTATTTTATGTGTAAAGGTATTTTACCTGAAAGTATATGTGTGTACCACACACATACAGTGCATAAGGAGGAGAAAGGAGGATGTTGGATCCCCTAGAACTGGAGTTACAGACCATTGTGAGCCACTACATGGGTGCTGGGAATCAAACCTGGGTCCTCTTGAAGAATAGCTAGCACTCTCAAATGGTGAGCCATTTCTCTCACTCCCCATTTGTGTTAACAAAAGCAACTTACCAAGGGGTCAAAATGTGTGTACAGGCTCTACTGTAACATGTACGATAGTTACTTTAGTCATGATACTTGTGATGGCAATGATGGTGTCACGGTTAACGTGCCTTGCTGCATGCCATTTGCTTTCTGTCAGTGGCTGTGCTAACACAAGTTTGTAAAGTGAATCTTTTCCTCACAAGGAACCTACTTTCTGCACAATGAAACTCAGGCTTAGAGAAGTGGCTCAAAACCACAGACAGATAAGGTTTGAGAAAGACTCAAACAAGGATCTGTTCCAGTTTGACTATCTACGTATGCACTAATTTTAAATGGAGCGGGAAACCTGGACTGAGAGAGCAGAGTGAGTGGTGTCTTCCCATGCTGCATTAAGCAGAGAAGGAAGCAGAGAACTAAAGGAGCCAAGGTCCCTGTTCTGACTTCTGAGATTATTTTATATTCATAAAATGTAAAGCCTCACTGACTTTATGGGTATCAGAGAACAGATCCTAAGGTTTATGTGGAGAGGTCAAAGACCCATAGAAGCCAAGACTCGGAGTCTGGAGGACTGTGTTGCAGTTATCATGACAGCCTGTGTGGTGCTGACAGAGTGGATAAGTAGACCACAGGAGAGAGAACACAGAAGCAGATGCACTCCTACAGCCAAAAGAACTCTAACAAAGGCACAAGCACTGCACATGTGGAGAATGATATCCAAAAGGTGAGATCAGAATAACGACATGAGCAAGACAAACAAACACACATGCACACACACACACACACACACACATCTGAAAACCCTATACCCTCCCCCAAAATATATTGGATGAATCACAAACCAAGATAAAGTGTTACGATAGCATAGGAAAAGAAATTCTAGATGGCCTAGAGTTTGCCACAACTTTTTAGACACACACACACACACACACACACACACACACACACACACAATGTGATGGTTTGTGTATGTCTGGTCCAGGGAGTATCACTATTAGAAAGTGTGGTCCTGTTGGGATAGGTGTGTCACTGTAGATGTAGGCTATAAGACTCTCATCTTAGCTGCCTGGAATACTGCCTGGAAGAGTAGTATTCTGCAAGCAGCCTTCAGATGAAGATGTAGAACTCTTAGCTCTTCCTGCACCATGCCTGCCTGGACGCTGCCATGCTCCTGCCTTAATAATAATGGACTGAACCTCTGAACCTGTAAACCAGCCCCAATTAAATGTTGTCTTTATAAGAGTTGCCCTGGGCATGGTGTCTCTTCACAGCAGTAAAACTCTAACTAAGAAACACACACACACACACACACACACACACACACACACACACACAAAGTCAAATCTGGTATATGACTCAACAAAGCACTTACCTGGCATACTTCATTCACTAGACAACAATTATGTGATTTAAACTCTCTAAGGTTTCATCAAAATGAGAGCAATCCTTACTTAACATATAGTTCAATGCAAATAAGCATGTCAAGATTTTGCATATTTCATTTTACTTATTTTTTTATGGTCTGGGGGTAAAAAAGGGAAAAAACTTGTTTGTTTGGTGTTTTTGTTTGTTTGCTTTTGTTTGTTTGTTTTTGAGAAAAGATTTCTCTATGTACTGCTAACTATCCTGTAACTCACTATGTAGACCTGGCAGATCTTGAACTCACAGAGATTCCACTGCCTCTGCCTCATGAGTGCTGGGAGTAAAGGTGTATGCCACCATGCCCAGTTAATTTAAGTCCTTGTGCATGCTAGACAGACACTATATCATTGAATGAGTCTCAGTCTCATGATTCTGTACATTACAGCTCTTCTTTCTCAAAGGTTGGGAGACACTCATTACTGTGGAGAGGCACCATGACCACAGCAACTCTTATAAAGGAAAACATTTAATCATGGTTGATTTACATTTCAGAAATTTAGTCCATTGTCATCATGGTTGGAATCATGGCAGCATACAATCAGGCAGAGAGATGGAGGACTAGCTTGAGAGTTCTACATCTGGACCCAAAGACAACAGGAAGAGAGTGACAATTAGGCCTGGCTTGAGCCTTTGGAACCCAAAAGCCAGTGGCACACTTCTTTCAAACAAGGCCATACCTCTTCCCAAAGGCCATACCTCCTAATCCTTGTCGAGTAGAACCTAATGACCAAGCATTCAAATATGTGAGCCTATGGGGCCATTCTTATTCAAACCATCACACAGCCACTCACACACCACTTAGAGCCATTAGGATGCTTCCTGGACTTCTGAGTCTTACAGGAGGCTTCCTTAGTCTTAGTTAGGGTTTTATTGCTGTGAAGAGACACTGTGACCAAGGCAACTCTTGTAAAGGACAACATTTAATTAGGGCTGGTTTAATTGGTTCTGAGGTTCAGTCCATTATCATCCTGACAGGAAGCATGGCAGTGTCCAGGCAGGTATGGTGCCAGAGGAGCTGAGAATTCTACCTCTAGTCCCAAAGGCAAACAAGAGAAGACTGGCTTCAGGCAGCTAGGAAGAGGGTCTCGAAGACTGCCTCTACAATGACCCACTTTCTCCAACAAGGCCACAGGTACTCCAACAAGATCACACTTCCCAATAGTGCCATTCCCTCCGCAAAGTATACTCAAACCACCACAATGTCACATTTCCCATCATCCCTCTTACATCCATTGAGACCTATCTCTGGATGTGACGGTTAGTTTTGATTGACATATTGTCGAACAATGTGGAAAGGAGTCTTTTTTTTTTTTTAATTTGTCAACTATAAAGTTTATTTCTTTGAGAGTGAGACAAGAATCAAAGATTTCTCTCACATTGGTGAGCATTTAAAAAGATCTTTTAAAATTCATACATTTTTAATTAAAATAAATTAATTAAATTCCTACTTTTCTTTCCTTCTTCCAACCTTTCCCATTTCTCCTCTCGCTCAAATTGATAGCCTCTTTTTCTTTGATTATTATTGTTATGTACTTGTGTGCATTTGTGTATGTGTGAACATATGCACAACTATATACAACCTGCTGGATCTATTGTTGTTTGTGTGTATGTGGTTTTAGGGTTGATCACTTTGTATTGGATAACCAATCAAAGGTTCACCCCTAGGAGAGGGTAATTATCCCTCTCAAGGCGATCATTAGTTACTTATGATTTTTGTTTTATTTTGTTGTTGTTTGTTTGTTTGTTTGTTTATTTTTGGTTTTTCGAGACAGGGTTTCTCTGTATAGTCCTGGCTGTCCTGGAGCTCACTCTGTGGATCAGGCTGGCCTCAAACTCAGAAATCCGCCTGCCTCTGCCTCCGTGTCCATGTAGGTGTTTATATATGTGCCCTCAGAGGCCAGAAGAGGTATTAGATCCTCTGGAACTGGACCTACAGGTAGTAGTGCCTGGCGTGAGTGCTGGCAACTAGACCAGGGTCCTGTGGAAGAACAGGACATGGTCTAAACCACTGAGCCAACTCTCCAGCCTTTGCCTGTAGTTCTTTGTCTAGAAGATGGGGTTCCCCATAAAATTCCCCCTGGAAGGGAGTCTTAGTGGGGAATTCTCTAGACTAGATCAGCCTGTGTGATGTGTAAGTGTGTGCAGGTTCCTGCATGAGTGTAAGTTCATGTGTGCATGGATGTGTGTGTGTGTGACCACAGAAATGTGTAGGCCACATTGTTTTCTTGCCTACAGAATCTAGCAGAAGGCATTGGATCCTCTGGAGTTATAAGACCTTGTGAGCTGCCTGATGTGGTGTTGGGACCCTAGTTTTGATCTTCTGCAAGAGCTTTTCATTACTGAGCCATCACCTTTCCAGCCCCAGAGGATTTTGAGTTGGTTTAACTGAGGTGGAAAGACCCACCCTGAATATGAGAGGTACCATGTCTCAAACTGGGCTCTGGACTGAACAAAAAAAGAGGTGAGCTGGGTACTGGCATTAATTCATTTCTCTCAGCTCTTAACTGTGGATGGGTGTGACTGATTGCTTCAGGTTCTGGCTACTTTAACTCCCCATAGTGATGGACTGTAACCTGCTGTTGTGAGCCAAATGATCTCTCTTCTCCCGAAAGATGATTTAGCTAAAGTATTCCCAATAACAGGGAAAGAACTTAAGACACTGGCCCTCCTGGGGAAAGCCTCACTCCCTCCCTCAGTGTGAGTCTCAGCTTCCTGGATTCCTTCTGGTCTGTCTTATTAGAATGTCCATGTGAGCCCCACAACCCAGAGACTCTCCTAGAATTGATTTAGTTGTATGGTAGCCTGTTGTCTGAGATGATCTTTCTAGTGCTTCAACCCAGCTTTAACAGCATCTACCAGGCCTTACTGGTTTCAGTAACCCATGGTGGCCCCATAAGCATAGGTCCTTTGTTATATGCCCAATTACTACAGTGTCCCTGAACACAGGCCAAGGCTTGCTCTGTGTAACTCTGTGGTGCTGGTAGCTGGGCACGTTCAACAGACACCCAGGTGCCATGATGGAAATGGGAGAGCATGTGAAGTGGCCTTAGACAAGCCCAGGAAATAGCCTCTCCCACCCAACTCCCACAGTTCAAGGGATTGAAACATGCCTGAGCCCAAGAAGCTTGCTCCAGGCTTCTGGCCATAAGATTTATACAGCTCTCCACTTGGTCAGAGAAGCTCCAAGTGGCAGATCGGGAAACTCATGACTGTTGGACGTGCTGAGAGCAAGGCACTTTGAGTGCTCTACAATAGATAGGCTGTCTGTATCACTCTGACCTCTAGAGGATAAGGGAGGATTGTGGAGGAGGGGAGTGAAAAGAATGTAAGCCCTAGAAGATGAGGAGGGTGCTGTAAAGTGCTGTCTTGTGGGCACGACATGACTGTAAGAACTCACAGCAATGTGGTCATCTTTACAAGACCTGCACGAGGGGAAAACCGTTAAACTATTAAGCATGGGTGGAGGAGGGGCTCCTGAGGTGCTGTTGGCAGTTGATGGCTACTAGAGGAGGTTAGAGTCACTTTTCTTTAGGGGTATTGTTGATATTCAATATTCAATATACTGTTGAATATTTAGGACCACTGCAAGGTTGCCTGTGCCCCAGACAATGGCCCCACACCCAGGGGCATATAGGCACCACTAATTGGACTCATTGGCTTTGGAAGAAAAAAAATATTTACTTGGGAGAGATGCATTGGGTGTGCATGTGGAGGAGGGTGTTTCAGGAGGAACTGGAGGAGAGAGTAGATATGATCAAAGCACATTGTACACATGTATGAAATTTTCAAAGCATTAATAATGAAAACTATTACTAAAAATACTTATACTCAAAGAAAACAAACACAAAAATAAGACAAAGAGTCTATTTTTATTTTTCTTGTGCATGCATTACAATTCATATATATGTATAACTGGGTGTGGTGGTACATGCCTTTAATACCAGTACTAAAGAGGCAGAGATGGTAGGATCTCTGTGAGTTCAAGGACAGTCTGGTCTACATTCCAAGACAGCCAGGACTACATAGAGAAACCCTGTTTCATAAAAGAGAAGAAGAAAGAGAGAAAGACAGGAAGAAAGAAAGAGAAAAAGGGAAAAGAGAAATGTATAACATGATTCATTGTAGAATATTTGTGGTGTGCACATTTTTGTTGGGTAAATGTCAGAGCAACTCTTTTTATATACCTTTGACTATAGTTTGAATGATATCAAGACATGTTTGACAAATTAAAGAATACATATACTTATTACATTTATTTATTCGGTGTATAATTTCTTCTCTGGCAGAAGATAGCCTGCCAGAGTCTATTCTCTCCTTCCATCATGTGAAACCCTGGGATTGAACTCATGTTGTCAGGTTTAGTAATAAGCACCTTTACTGACTTAGTTATCTTGTCAGCCTATGAATACAATATTTTTTTATCATGAAAAACAAAACAAAGAAAAACCAAACTAACCCCCTACCCACCCCCCCATAGAAAACATGCTTTGAAATAGAATGTGTTTAAGACAGAGGAAGTTATTGCTGACAATGCTTCTATCAAGTTGTTCTTCAACTGCTTTGTCACTGTCCATGCTACTGCAGAGATTGGTCTTGTTTCTCTAGCATCTCTCTGTAGATACCATCTTCAAAAGATTATACAAGTGCTAGGTTCTCCTTGCAGTTACTCAAGAATAAGAAAGGACCAACCAGTTCTCATACCACTTTCCAACTGCTGCAGTCTAGCTGGGATCTTCTTTGGGAAGAATCTGAGAGAGAGACATTCTCTTTTCTCTAAGTTTGAAAAGCATCCTTGCATTATGTAGCCATCTTTCTTCATTACAGAGAATGTTCCAGTCTTTAGAAAGAAAGACAATGCAGAGAAATACACAGAGACCCAGAGATGTCTTGACTGTATCAAGTTCTTGATTCTGATGGAGGGTCACCGCTGTCAGGAACCCTTCATGCAAGGAGCCCTCCCAGACACATGCATCCACAATTTCCTTTCGCAGCTTTGCTTTTCATTTCAGCTAGTGTGAGCTGGATTCTTATTTGCAACCAAAAGGATCCCAGGAAACAAAAAGTATCTTTTTTCTCTTACAAGGGGAAGAAGCTACCCTACACAGTCAGTTCCATTCACATATAAGTATTTCACAGTCATAAAACAACCACTGTAAAAATCACAGGCCACATGGAACTATCTTCCCATATAACACTTCTTGGTCCCACTCCTGTGATCCTTTCAAGAGTTAGGTAGCCACATCACCAGAGGTAGCTCCAACCAGAGTCCTGGGATTTCTTCATCTGTGGCTTCTCTACTCATCTTACGATATCTCTGTGCCCTCTAATCTTCACAGAGCAAAGGGTAGAAAAAAATGTCCTAAATAAGATATAAAGACAAGCCATAGAGCCTAGGATCATCACTCTACCCCTACTCCCAACACCATTGGCTGCATCTGGAACGCACAGATGGTCACAGGCTTGGCTAGTATCGTGGGGCAAGCCACCATATATCTATCTTCTGAAAAGTCCTTCAAGCATGGCTGAGGGTCTGGTAAAGAAGGCAGTAGATGATTCTGATCTTGTCACCTGCCGCCCTGTTACCTGCCAGAGCTTTGTGAACTGTGGGTGATGAGGTTCTGCGATCTGAACAAAATCAGTTCAGAGTATAGTCACTGGCACTTTTAAGTGAGAGCAGGTTAGAACTTACATTTCACACAGGTAAGTGCTGTTCGTGGAACTTGTCCATTTTATTTAATTTGGACTTTTCCCATTTTCATGCACATGTGTATATGTGTGCATGTGTATGCCTACATACGTATATACACTACACATATACATAGGAGAGTGCAAGTGGAGGTCCAACATTGATGTCAGGAATCATCCTCTGTTACTCTTCCACCTTGTTCATTGAAGCAGGGCCTCTCAATCAAATCCAGAACTTTCTGATACAGCTAGTATCCTGAGCTAGCTTCCTCTGGAGACTCCATCTCTTTCTTCAGAGCCTGGAATTATACCCACCTGTACATGGATTCTGGAGACTTGAACTTGGGTCTTCACACTTTCCTGGCAAGGGCTTTAACAACTGAACCATCTCCACAGCTCCAAAACTTGTCTTCTAATATGCAGAGACATGGTCATGCACACAAACACACTCAGGTGGTCCATATTGGATTGCTGTACCATAGATCATCAACATGGAGAGAGACGGTGCAAGATTTCTGGCAAGGCCACCTTAGAGTCAGCCTTCCTTTGCTTTTTTTTCTGAAACACTTCCTCCTTAATTTATTCCATCTCTTCAGCCATTAAGAGGTGGCTAGCCAGCTTTCCATGGGCCACACAGTTTTCTCAGCTGCATGAGATGCGGGCTCTCTGTTCCAATACCTTGATACTGTCTTTGTAAGCCCCAAAGCAACCACTGGATAGACAACCCATAAACAGGTCTATGCGGTGTGTACCAGCAGGCTGTGGCTGGATTCACCTAGGTCTGTATAGTCCATGATTCACTGAGCTCTGTCTCAGCTCTTGCTTTCTGTTGTCAGGAGACAACAGAAATATAAGATCATATATATGTATATATGTATGTATGCATGTATTTACATACATACATTTATGGCAATCTTAATGCATATATATAATAAAATCTTATCTATTTGAAAGAGTGCAATATAAAAACAGCAATGCAGTTCTTGTTTTAAGTGCAAAATTGTAAATAACCCATCCTTACAAAGCAGCTCAGCTGGGCATGGTGGCTCGCACCTGTCATCCCAACTTTGGAAAAGCTGGGGCAGGAAGAATGTCACAACTTTGAGGCTAGTCTAGGCTACATAGTGAGACTCTGCCTCAAAAAAAAATAGGTACATAATACTTCCTATTTCATATGACTGATATAGTTCATGTAAAGATTCCAGCACCATATCTGATAGGTAGAAAGACATCCATAAACACTCAAATGCATCAGTGATACTGTTAGTAACCTACTGGTCATTCTGCCCAAGGCACAATGGAGGTAGGAGTCCTGTAAGTTAAAAGGAATAATAAAAAATAAGATAAAGGATAGGAGAAGGGAGATAGCTACTCGGAAAGAAAAGCCTTGGTTTTCTCAACAGAAAATTCAGTACATAACAGATCTTATCTCATAGGACTCCAATGAGAATTAGCTCTGCTGATCCATATAGAGTTCAGCACCACACTTGATAAGTAGATGCTCACAGTTATGAGCGATGTCATTAGTAACCCATTAAGCATTCTGCCCTAGGCACCATGGAGGTGGGAGTCTCAATCCATTCCAGCTCATTTGGCATTCAGAATTTGCCAATCAACGTTTTTCCATCAAGGATCACAGAAAAAAATATTTTCAACTTCATGAGATGTGTGACCTCTGTTCCAATAACTCAATGGTGACTTTGTATGCCTCCAAACAACCACTGGACAGAAAATTCATAAATGAGTCTGTGTGGTCTGCACCAAAACCTTCCAAGTAGCTGTGGCTAGATCCATCTAATTCTGTACACTCCATGATTTACTGACCTCTGTCCCAGCTCCTGCTTTCTGTTGTAAGGAGCTGTTTAAACAAAAATACAAACATACATACACACATACACACACACACACACACACACACACACACCACATAAACACACAAGCACACACACATTTTAAAGATATATTTTATGCTAACATATAATAAATCTTATCTATTTGAAAGAGTGCAATATAAAAAATAGCAATGTAGTCTTCTTTAAGTGCAAAATAGTAAATACCCCATCCTTGCTAAGCAGCTCAGCCGGGCATGGTGGCTCGCACCTGTCATCCCAGCCGGGCATGGTGGCTCGCACCTGTCATCCCAGCCGGGCATGGTGGCTCGCACCTGTCATCCCAGCTCTGAGAAAGCTGGGGCAGGAAGAATGTCACAAGTTTGAGGCTAGTCTGGGCTACACAGTGAAACTCTGCCTCAAAAAAATAAAATAAAAGGAAATAAAATGAAAGTTAGGTACACAATACTTCTTATTTCATATGGCTGGTAGGATTAATTAACTGATATAGTTCATGTAAAGATTTCCCCACCATATCTGATAGGTAGAAAGACATCCATAAACACTCAAATGCATCAGTGATACTGTTAGTAACCTACTGATCATTCTGCCCAAAGCACAATGGAGGTAGGAGTCCTTTGGGAAGAATAAGAATAGGAATAATCAAAAAAGAAGAGAAAGAAGGAGGAGGAGGAGGAAGAGGAGGAGGAAGAGGAAAACACTCTTAAAGAAAAGCTTTGGTTTTCTCAAAAGAAAATTAGGTACATAACAGTTCTTATCTCATAGGACTGTGGTGAAAATTAGCTAGGCTAATTCACATAAAGAGTTCAGCACCATACTTGATAGGTAGATAGCGATCAACAAGTGCTCACAGTTATCAGTGACATTATTCGTAACCCACCGAACATATAGGGGTAGGAGTCCTGCGGGTGGGGCACTGGCCAATCAGAGTTCTGAAAGTGCTCCAAACTTCACAGGCTCCAACACATTCACAAACCTTACAAAATGCTACATTCTGCTGTTAAAACAAAAACAAAAACAAAAACAAAAAACAAAAAAGCACAGATTCAGTGTCACAAAGCTGTGTCCTGTTTTCCTTGGGGTCATCCCATGAAAGAATTACTGCTCATTAAGATCAGTTCTGAACAGAATCTTCCATGGTGTTGAAAATGTTAGCTGTTGATGATGCCCCATAGCGAGGCTCACTGGTCATTGAAGATTGGGAAGGTCAATGATTCATCCAAGTGTTTGCATTTAAATGTTTACCTCACATTGATATTTAAATGGCCATATCTCGTTAGTGGTTACTGTAGTGGCTGGCAGAGAAAACTCTACCTGAATTCCTCAAATTTGCATGCCAGCAAATTTTCCTGCCAGCCAGATATTCCTTAGTTATTTGAAGGCAAAGGAGTCTGTTTAGTACATTGTAGGATGCTTGACATCACCCTTTGCCTCTGTCCACAGATGCAGTTGATAGTAGTACCTGTCTGTTGGAATAGTAACAACAACAACAAATGTTTGTTTATATTGCACAAATGCTCCAAGTAGGGGAAGGGTTAAAAAAAGTCATTTCTAGAAAACTACTGCTTTCTGAAAAACAACTACTAAGAAATGAAGGAACTGTTCATGTATATTGTTTCTCGTTTTGACTTAGTCCCAAAGACCCAAATATGAGGTCTGGCTAAAGTTCTTTTATACATCTGTGGCTTTCTTTTTAGTATGCTTTTTCTGGTGAATCAGCAGGGTAGCCAGTTTTTTAAAGGTTCTTCCACACTGGGCGCATGGATCTGGCCTATCTCCAGAGTGAATTTTCAAGTGATTATTCAATGTAGTTTTGTCAGTGAAACCTTTGTCACACTTGTTGCACACGAAAGGTTTCTCCCCAGCGTGCAGCCTCTCGTGCCTTTGGATGCTTGACTTACACCTAAAAGTCTTTCCACATCCTTTGCACCGATACCTGGAGTTCGCCTCATGTCTCTTCTGGTGCTTGAGAAGGGCTACTTTGCAAGCGAAGACTTTCCCACATTCTGGGCAGTCCACTCGGGCCCCGGGCACATGGATCTGCTTGTGCTCTGTCAAGTACGAGCTGTTTCGGAAGTGCTTCCCGCACTTGTCACACTTGTAGGGTTTCACCTTTAAATGGAGCCGCTGATGCTCTGAAAGATGTGAGTTGACCCTGAATTTCTTCCCACACACCTGACAGCAGTACGGCTTCTCTCCGGTATGGATCCTCTTGTGCTCCCTCAGGGATGAGCTGCGGCCGAAGCACTTGTTACACTCGCCGCACTTGTAGGGTTTCTCCCCGGTGTGAATCCGTTGGTGACGGGTGAGCTTCGTGCTCTGCTTGAAGGTTCTCCCGCACTCGTCACATTTGAAGGGTTTCTCCCCTGAGTGGATCCTGCAGTGATTGTTGAGAGTGGAGCTGCTGTTGAAGGCTTTGCCACACTCCTTACACTTGTAGGGTCTCACTCCCGTGTGAATTCGGTAGTGTGTGAGGAAGTACGAGAGGTGCCGGAAAGATTTGCCGCACGTGTCACACTTGTGGGGTTTCTCTCCCGTGTGAATTCGCTCATGCTCCACAAGGTGGAGGGTCTGGTTGAAGGTTTTCCCGCATTCCTTGCATTTAAAGTGGTTTTTACCTTGTCGGGCAGGCTTGCGCTTTGGATTTGTGGAACTGCTCGTGTTCTGGGTTTTTCCTTGAACATCTTTCTCCGAGGTCGACTTTTCTGAAGGAGCTCTCTGTGGTGTTGTAGTTGCTGATGTTTGACCCGATGATGTGCCCGGGGTTGCAGATTCATGCTCCTTATCGCCGGGAGTGGTGGTTTTGCCTGCTTCTGTAGTCGAAGTTGAGGCACACTTCTCCTTATTTTGAGATGGCCTGTCACCACTTTTTGAGGTCTTTTCTGCTCTCAAATTCTGGGAACCACTCCCTTTATCTGCCTTCTTCTGCTTCTCCAGTGATGTTGTCTTAGAATTGTCTGGCTTCTGGAGTTCTGTCTTTGTGGGATTATTCTCTGTCTTTTTTCCTGAAGGAGATTTAAAGGCTTAAAAAAGATTTTTAAAAATGTATGTCTGTGTGGGTGTCTTCTTGTAAGTATATGCATGTGGATGCAGATGCCTGTGAGGACCACAAGAGGTCACCAGAGATCTTGGACCTAGAGTTACAGGTAGTGGACCTGCCTGACCTGGGTCCTGGGAACCCTCCCTTGCAAGAACAGTAAACACCCTTAACCACAGAGCCATTTCTCTAGTTCTGTGAAGGAGATTTAGAACACAAACATGTCTCATGTCTGGTTTTGCTTTAATAAAAACACTTACCAATAATTAGAGAATAACATGTTCAAAAAGTACAAAATACAAACTATTTGCTTGTTTGGTGCTCATAGACCAAACATACCCATGTCTGTGGCCTCCAGGTTAAGATTGGAAGCAGGTTAGCAATCATTTCTACCCCAGCCCTCTTTCATTTTCTTCCTCTTGATTGTCTTCACATTCTTGGAACATATGTAATGGGAGAGGTACAGGGTGTGCCACGGTTAGCATGCGGAAGTTAGAGGCTCTCTCCTTTCACCATATGGATTCTAGGATCCAACCAGTGGCACTATTAGGAGGTGTGACCTTGTTGTAGTAGGTGTAGCCTTGTTGGAGGAAGGGTGTCACTGTTAGGATAGACAATGAGACCTTTATCCTAACCACATGGGAGCAAATCTTCTTCTAGCTTCCTCTATGAAGAGGCAGAACTCTCAGCTCCTCCTGTGCCATGCCTTCTGGGCACTGCTATGCTCCCACCTTGATGAACCTCTGAACCTATAAACCAGCCCCAGTTAAATGTTGTCCTTCTAAGGTCATGGTGTTTCTTCACAGCAGTAAAACTAAGACAACAGCTTACAGAGAGGTTAGCGATGTCCCTCCAACTCACCTGCAGAGGTGTCACTTCTGCTGACTCCTCCCTCACCTTGCTGGGGGTCTCCAGGAATGTCATTCTCTTTGGCAAAAAGGTCAACTCCTTGCTCCAACCTGGTGATCAACTTTGGCTTGAAAATATAATATTCTGTCCCACAGAAAGACAAGACAAAGAAGAAGAAAAACTTTGGCATGCCCAGGAATCACTTTTCAAAAAAAAAAAAAATGTTTGCATAGAAACCTAAGAGATCTCACAAAGAACAACCAGCTGGAACATAGAGGTGATCACCTCCTTCGCCTTGTCCTGGCGCCCGCCTCCTTATCATGTTAATAGTCCAAGAGACTGAGTGCATGACCATAACACCCCATGAGCCCATTTTTCAACCCACTGACCATCAGGATTGGCTTAACTGGGCTCCTGTGACTTAAGCCAGACCTGTCAGTGAAGGTGAGGAATAGGGAGAGAGAAGGGTCACCCATTCCCAACACATTCCAGCTTCTACTCTGCATATGAGTTAAAGCACTGAGCTTCTGAAGAGGAGCGCTTTTGAAAAGCACCAGTCTTAGGATGCTATCAACAGCATCCAATTTGCAGTGTCTGAACTTAGTCTAATGGTAGAGTTCATCCCTATGAACCACAGCCTCTCAGAATTGAGTCCTACAAGCTCTCACAGGGCCAGTACAAACTGCATGGAAGTAATCCTTACCCACAGAGATCAGGTTCTCGTAGTTCTCCAGCATCACATCCTTGTACAGGTCCTTCTGAGCGGGCTCCAGTAGCTGCCACTCTTTCTGGCTGAAGTACACAGCTACATCTTTGAAGATCACTGGCTCCTATAACACCAAAGTCCCACTACCGCTCATACGAGGCCTCGTCTTTCCCTTGGCCCAGGAGAGTAGATGCAAAGAGGTGGGAGTTTGGGCTGTATTCAGAATTCTACACCGTTGCAGACTTCGGAGATAGCCCTGGTACCTCCTCACTTTGCACTAGGTCCATACCATTTGTGTGTATGTATGCTTTTGTGTGTGTGTGTGCGCGCATATATGTGTGTATGTGTATGTGTGTGTGTGTGTGTATTAATGTATATGGTATGTCTATGTGGTTTATGTCTCATTGTACAGGTGCTTGTGAAGGTCAGAAGAGGATCTAAGACCCCTGGAATTGGAGTCATAGGCCATTGTGAGTTGCCTAATATAGGTACAGGGAACCAAATTCAGATCCTCTGCAAGAGAAGCCAGCAGTCTTAACTGCTGACCCTCTCTCTCCAACCCTCAGTGTGCTCATTTGTTTTAGTTATTAACTTGACAAGAATCACCCAGGAACAGAGTCTCAATGAGGATCTGTCTAGATCAGGTTGGTCTGTGAGGGGTGGGAAGGGGGCAGGCATCATAATTGAGCTCATTAGGATGGGAAGATGCACTCTGCATGTGCATGCACCATTTCATAGTCTTGGCTTGGGGACAGTGTAAGAGTAGAGAGAAATCTAGCTAAGTGCTAAGCAAGCAGGCAATGTAGGTACATTCCTTTCTCTGCCTTGATGGTGGATGGGATGTTTCAACTCCCTGCCTTGACTCCCCTATACTAATGGTCTGTGACCTGGAACTATAAACCAAATAAACCTTCCCCTTCAGCTGCTTCTTGTCACGGTATTTTATCACAGCCATAGAAATGAAACTAGGGGTGTGTGGCTATGCATTTTCTTCCCATTCTGAACCCAGATTTGGCTAATTGGATATTAGAAACCTATGACATAATCTTTTTTAAATGTTCAATAATCAGGGGCTGGAGAGATGGCTCACTGATAAAGAGTGGGTATTGTGTGCTGAGTAAAGCACCCCCACTCACTGAGTCATCTTGGTGGCCCCAAATTTGCTTTTAGAAGGACCAAAGAAAAGAACCTTTGTTTCCTACACCCCACTTCTGTTGGATCAGATCATGGACTGAACTGAGGTGAACCCTCCCCAGCTTCCTAAGGAAGAACAAGATCAAAGGTCCCTGGTATGCCCAGCCTTGAATGCTCGTACACAAACTAACATGGAAGGGACAGCAATGCCATTCTATCAAACACCTCACATGGCCACAGCCAAATGTATGTCCTTCTAGAGCACACAGGGAAGAGGGGTCTGGACATAGCCTCAGGGACATCCCAATGTGGCATGGTGCTAGAAGAACATCATGCCCAGGAGACCTTTCCACGTGCTTGAAAGAGTAGACAACAGTTGGAGCTCCAGTGGGGAGGAGGAGGCAGAGGAGAGCAGAGCAGAGTGGAGCAGATCCCTCAGGGGTGAGCAGCAAAGGAAAACAGCTTCAAGAGGAAAGAACACAGAAAGAAAGGGAGAAGGTTAGCACTGTGGTTGTTAGAGTGAGCACACTGTGAGGCATGAGGAGTCAGGACCAGGGCCTTGAGCTTGAATCTCCCTGACCACCAAAGAGCCAGGAGTCTTTGAGAAGGTGACTCCCCATGCCTCTGTCTCCACCTCTGTAAGATGAGACGATTGGCTAACAGTACAGTTCAGTGTCCAGCACTGAAAGCAATGGTCATTCTTAGGAAATACAGACTGAAGTATTTAGAAGTGAAGGCTACGGTGTGTACTGGATGCTCAACAGCTTTGAAAATAAGTGTGCAGATGGCAAGGCAATAGGAGAAATGTCAGCAAATTCCAGACGTTGGGTGACCTTTGTGCACTTCTTACAGCTTCCCTGTGAGTTTTTAAATTATTGTTTCTGTGTGTGTATATGTGTGTGTGGTGTATATGTATGTCTGTGTATCTGTGTAGTGTGTCTGTGTATCTGTGTAGTATGTCTGTGTGGTGTATATGTATGATGGATATGGGTATGCATATATGGTGTATATATATGTAGGTATGTATATCTGTGTAGTGTATGTATATGTGTATATGTATGTGTGCACAGTGGCTATGTGTGTATATGTGTATAGTGAGTATTCGTATGTGTTTATTATGAATGTGTCCAATGTGTATGTATATGTGTATGTATATGTGTATGTATATGTTTGAGTGTAGTCTGTATATGTGTATATGTATGTATATGTCTCTGTGTATGTGTAGTATGTGTATTCATATATATATGTGTAATATGTGTATATATGTGTATCTGGATATGTGTATATACATGTGTATGTAGGTGTATATGGGTATGTGTATACTATTTGCGTGTATGTGTATAATGTGTATGTATATGTGTATGTGTATATGTGTGTAATCTCTGTGTATATGGTGTATGTGTATATGTATGTGTATAGTGGGTATGTCTCTGTGACTGTATATGTATACAGTGTATATGTGTGTATATATGGTATGTATGTGTGTGTGTACATACATGTGGGTATATATATGTATGTGTATATATATGTATGTGTGTACATATGTATGTGTCTCTGTATGTGCATTGTGTGTTTATGTGTATGTTTTTGCTGCTAATAGGAAAGACGGTCCGGTCCTCCAGTTGCTGAACGGAAGCCCACGTGAGCCTGCAGGTACTTCAGACTTGCTGATGGCTGCCCATCTCTCCCCATCTCTCCTCTGGAACTCTCATTTGCCACAGTGCCCCTCCAGGATTCTGTCCCAGCAGTTTAAGCAACCCTGAGGTCAACACAGCCTCAAGACCAGTTCTCACTGATCAGGACTGAGTCACACGCCCGGCCTTGAATCAATCACTATGGCCCTGAGTAAGCCTGGAAGTGGGGTGAGGTTAAGACCAACCTCTCCCTACATCACCCCATCCAAGGCCCAGGGAATACTGCAGAAGAAGGAGGTGGAAAGAATGTAAGAGCTGGAGGATGAAGAGAAGTGCTGTGAAGTGCTGTCTTCTGGACATGACATGGCCGTTGCACTCATGAACTCACAGCGGTTGTGGATACCTGCACAAGAGTAGGCCCATCAACATCCCATAATTATAGCAGGAAGGGGAGTCATGAGGCCCCAGCTGTCCCTTAGGAGCTAGCAGTGGTTGATGTTTGCCAGGAGAGGGGAATGCCGTTTTCTCGTTTTCTTCGGTGGTGTGGCCTCAGCTAAGGTTCCCATGCTCCAGAAAATAACCCCACACCCATGCTAATGCAAACAACTCTAATTCCACTCATGGGCCAGAACAGAAAAACACAGAAGCAGAAGGGGCTGGGGGTGGGTCTAGTTGGCAAGTAGGGATGGGAGAGGGCCAAGAGAGGACAATGGGGGTGTGTGTACGGATGTGCTCACGATACTCTCTATATATGTGTGAAATTGTCAAAGAAAATGGTGTGAAGTCAAATGATTAGATAACATAATTAAAGTCATTAACTTAAAAGAATTTTAAAAAGACATCAGCTTCATCCACAGTGGTTGGAAGACAAGTTGTTCCTAAAGAAAAAAAAATTGGAAGCGCCAGAATAAAAAGGAGGTGTGGATTCCAGGTGGACTGCAGCAGGTCAAGGTTGGCTGCTTCTAAAGAGCCATTCATTCCTTCATCTGCACACTCACTCACTCGCTGTCCATTCACTCAATCCGCCCATACATATAATAAAGTGCTTGCTAAAATCCAGTCCAGACTGTGGCTCAGGCCAGGCCCACTTGTGCCTGCAGTGGCCTCCCCTTCATCTGTAAAGAAAGGAGCAAGCTTCCTTCTGAGAGAGAGCCTGTCTGTGAACATCTAACCAAGTGCCCAGAATGTCTCCAGGTCCCCAGCTTCAAGGAAAATGGTGGGCATCATTCTTGCTTCCCCAGGGCAGCTCACAGATCTCAGGCTGCCAGTGGAAAGAGAGTATGAGTAATGATGGATACAAATCAATGAGATGTGCCCTCTTCATTCCCAGGATAGTAGTCCTGCATCCCCTCTGCAAAATTCCCTTCTCTTCCCCTGCTACCCACATGTAGGCTCATGTTGTTAAACTTCCTTCTTCCTTTGAAATCTATAGGAGGGGGCATCCACTTCCCTACTCTGCCTCTTGGGCCTGAACCATTCTCAGAGGCTCTGCTATGCTGCTGTCTATCTGCAGCAATTAATAAACGTCTTACCCTCAAAGGACAATCTGCTTTAGAATTCCCCTTGAAAACGGCACCCCCTCCCACCAAGACCTTTCAGTCGTCACCATTCAAAGCATCCTATCTGGGCATAGGTGATACATCACCCAGTCAACAGAAGACAAGGTTCCTACCCTTGCAGATGGAGAAGAGCAGATGAGCAATGAACAAGTTAAAAATATAATATGTTTCCAGATGCCAATAACTGCTACAAAGAAAAGGACTGGAGGGATAACTAGGTGGTTAAGAGAACTTGCTGCTTGTGCAAAGGATCAGAGTTCAGTTCCCAACACTCAAGTCTGGCAGCTCACAACCACTTGGAACTCAAACTCTAGGGGACTGGCGCCCTCTTCTGGCTCCAAGGGCACTGCATTCACATGTGGATATATACACACATACACAAAGTGAAAATAAAATAAATCTTAAGGAAAGAGAAGAAAGAATATTATGAAGTTGGTGTCATCCTGCCAGAGATTGGAATTAGGAAGTGGGGGGAGCCTCTCTTAGGAAAATCCCCTCATTGGGTGGTCATTTGAAGGTACAATGTATGTACAAGCAGGGCAGAAAGGTGGGAATGTCCTTGCCTTCTCCAGACCAAACTAGTTTCTTGTCAACAGCTTACCTTGTACCAGGTTGGCAACGATGTGGTTGGAATTCTTCGCTTCTTTTCAGAGAGCTGGTTTTGTGTCTGATCAGGACTTGGTGAAGGTGAAGCTGGTGGAGGGGTAAGAAGTCATGAGGCCACTCTGGCTTTTAAGAGTAGGAAAACCCATTCATAAGAAATGCTTAATGGGCCGGGCACTGGTGGCGCACACCTTTAATCCCAGCACTTGGGAGGCAGAGATAGGCAGATTTCTGAGTTCA
>NW_022196904.1:3469274-3473945 GCF_008632895.1 Mastomys coucha
AAAGAAAGAAAGAAAGAAAGAAAGAAAGAAAGAAAGAAAGAAAGAAAGAAATGTTTAATTGGGGACAAATGCCAACGTACTACATTCCAGGCAGGTATTTGATTGTTCAGAGTAACTCTAGCAAAAGTAAACCAAGCCCCCTTAGTGGTACCCTTAGGCTACCATGTATGGGAAAGTATGCCTAGATATATAGTAATAGATACACAAATACTTGATTATGAATGTGTCACTTTCTGAATAGCACAGAAACTGGAAAGCACACTTCCAGGAAAAGACTCGGGTTGCTAAGGAAGCAGAAGTAATATTACTTTTAATTGTGACATCTTCTGTACATTAGACATTATTGTGCCAGACCAACAGGATCTTATCAGATAAAAGGCATCGGCTTCTAGGAGTAAGGACCTGAGTTTGATCCCTGGGACTCATGTGGTGAAAGGGCAGAACTGAATTCAGAAAGTCATCCCCTGACCACCAATTACACATACATATGGTAGGGCAAGGGTGGATAAATTAAAAAATTGATCCCAACATTTGACTCTGAAAGTGTTCTACCAGCTCAGAGATACCCTGAAGAATTACTCAGAGAACACCCATTCACCTAAATCTGTAAGTTGCCTTGATCATGGTTTTTATCACAGTGACAGACAATTAACCAAAATAATACCTCAGGGGAATTCTAAGGGCAGATATTTAGGGCTGTGAGGGGGAGTGAGAGGAAGACATCTCAAGTCTAAACTCTTTTCATCAGTCAGGTCTAGGAAGTCCCCACTACACAAACCTGCCTTTTCCTAAACCATATGTCTCTTACCTTCATTAACTGGGGCTTTAGTCTTCACTTCTGAGACACTTTTTCTCTTCATGATGAGAGAAGGAAATACTGTATGGATTATAAGTAGGACTACTAGGTGAGGGTTATGGAGCCAGACGGTCCATGGGTTTAAATCTTAGCTCTGCAGCTCGGTGGCCTCAGGGAGATGTAATATCTTCAGGCTCCATGTCCCTAATGGGAAAGCAATGTCAGCGAAGCCTCCCTCTTAGAAGGTCAATGAGATGAACATTGGAGTGTCTGGTACACTCCATGCTTGGCAAGGGTAGAGCCATCTGGAGCCCAGATGGAGTCCTTCTTTTTAAACTATTTTTTATTTTAATTGTATTTATTTTTACATCCCAACCACAGTTTCCCTTTCCTCCTGTCCTCCCACTCTTCACTCTTTCCCCCAATCCCACCATCCACTCTTCCTCCACTTCTCTTCAGAAAAGGGCTGGCCCCCATGGATAACAACCAGACATGGCATATCAAGTTGTGGTAAGATTAGGCACCTCCTCTTCTGTTAAGGCGGGACAAGGCAACCCAGTATGGAAAAAGAGTCCCAAAGGTAGGCAACAGAGTCAGAGACAGCTCCTGCTTCCACTGTTAGGAGTCCCACAAGAAGATCAATAAAGAATTTGTAGATTTTTTTTTTCGAACGGTGCCACAGCACCCATGTGGAGTCAGGGTTCTCTTTCCATTGTGGACATCCTGGGAATCAAACTTAGGTCGTCAGGATTGGCAGCAAATGACTCTATCCACCGAGCCATTGTGATAGCCCTACAAAAGTCCCTTTTAAGAAAAGGTGGAAAGGAGCTGGTAAGATGGTTCCACGGGTTTAAAAAAAAACCCGTGCCACCAAGGCTTATGCCACCAAGCCTGAGGTCATAAGCTTCACACCAGGATCCGACATGGCAGGAGAGAACTGATATCTGCAAGATGTCCTCTCTGACCTCTTTAGGCATGTGGCACGTGCACACTTATAAAAATCAGAGCTGGAGAGACGGCTTAACAGTTAAGAGTAACTCATCCAGAGGACCTAAATTCAGCCTCCATAACTCACATAGTGACTCACCACTGCCTGTAAGAGCAGCCCCAGAGGATCTGATGCCCTCGCTGATCTCCAGAAGCACTGCACCACATGCAGGCACAGGTGCATATACACACAAAGTAAGCAAACAACAAATTTTAAAAGCAAGAATGCATGGCTGATGGCCAAGACATGCATTTCCTATATGATTTTCTGAAGTCTCACGAGAAATTCCTTCTTGAAGCCACATCCCCCACTCCACAAGGCTCTACATACATCTTGCATATGTGCACATATTTGTGCAATGAGCCCTACCTTCAGCATAATGACATGCTCTGACAGAACACTTTTCTATAACAGCTTCTCTACCGGTGAGCTGATGCCAATTACTCCGTCAGTTCTCAAAACCAATGAGCTTTGTATCCAAGCAGCATCCATCTAATTTTCCCTTTTCTTAATCCCCTCCCCCACCCCGCTCCGTGTGTGTGTGTGTGTGTGTGTGTGTGTGTGTGTGTGTGTGTGTGTGTATTCATGTGTTATTGATTTGCATGCAGTACCTACTGAGGGTGCTGGATCCCCTGGAGCTGGAGCTATCGGCATTTGTGATGATCCTATTTGTGGGTACAGGGAACAAACTTCTGCAAGAGAAGAAAGGACTCTTTACTGCTGAGCCATCTCTCAGGCCCCCAAACTCTCCATTTTCTGCTAATAAAACCTTTCCCTTTGCCTCAGCCTTGAACATGCCCATAATTTACCTCGGCACATTGCATTCTCAAAGAAATACCATTACTCCTTAGGGGTTCTTTCTTGGATCCTTCTGAGATTGATCGTTATGAATGTAAAAGCACTGAGGGAAGAAACCAGAACTGTAAATCACATCCTACCTCTAGTGCCTGAAATACAGCCAGCACTCAGTAAAGACAGCTCTTAGTAAACATCCAGATTCCCATGCTTTTTTGAATCCTGTTTCAAAGTGAGGTGTTTGAAAGCTTGGGTCCAATCTCAGTTCTGTCTCCAGGACTCCCCAGACTCACATAGGGACTTTAAGCCCAACATGTTGGTTTAATGGTATCAAGAGAGTTAGAAACTTAATCTGACCTTCCCCAGAGGAATGATGAGATTTCAGTGGAGCCCCCCAACATACAATCCTCTTTAAAAAAATTTT
Organism: Mastomys coucha; assembly: GCF_008632895.1. Lineage (NCBI taxonomy): Eukaryota > Metazoa > Chordata > Mammalia > Rodentia > Muridae > Mastomys > Mastomys coucha. Next base: position 3,472,278 of record NW_022196904.1, read on the forward strand.
TTTTTAATTTTTACGTATTTATTTTGTGTGGGAGGTAGGTGTGTGTGTGGCACTGAGTGTGATACAGGTCAGAGGATAATTTGTAGTTGATTCTCTTCTTTCACCATGTGGCTCTCAGGGGACTGAAGTCATGTTATTGGCATCTTTCCCCTCTGAGCTATCTATCTCTCATGCCAGGAGAGGGAGAGAGACTATACACACATTCCCACCAGGAGGCAATGCAGCTAAACCAGACCTTGCTGATGCCTGACTCCAAACTTCTAAGTTAAATGCTTATTTCCTCTTGGGTGTTTCTTTTCTTCTTCTCCTCCTCTTCTTTTTGCATGTATGTATGTCCGTGTGTCTGTGTGTATGTGTGTTTGTATTTGTGTGTGTGTGTCTGTGCATGTGTGTGTCGGTGTGTGTGTCTGTATGTGCGTCTGTGTGTGTCTCTGTTTTGTGTATCTGTGTGTCTCCGTTTGTGTCTGTGTGTGTCTGTGTCTCTGTTTGTGTCTGTGTGTGTCTGCATGTGTGTCTGCATGTGTGTGTGCCTCTGTGTGTGTGTTTGTGTCTAAGTATGTCTGCATGTGTGTATACGTGTGTCTGTCTGTGTGTTTGTGTCTGTGTGTTTGTGTGGGTCTGCATGTGTATATACATGTGTGTGTGTATGCCTGTGTGTGTCTGTGTGTTTGTTTCTTGTGTTTTCTGCATGCAGGTGCGCCTGTGTATGTGCCTGTGTGTGTGTCTGTGTGTTTGTGTCTGTGTGTGTCTGCATGTGTATGTCTGTGTGTTTGTGTCTGTGTGTGTCTGCATGTGTGTGTCTGTGTGTTTGTGTCTGTGTGTGTCTGCATGTGTGTGTCTGTGTGTTTGTTTCTTGTGTTTTCTGCATGCAGGTATGCCTGTGTGTGTCTGTGTGTTTGTGTCTGTGTGTGTCTGCATGTGTGTCTATGTGTCTGTGTATCTGTATGTGTGTCTGTGTGTGTATGCACATGTCTGTCTGTATGTGTGTGTCTGTCTGTATGTGTGTGTCTGTCTGTGTGTGTCTGCATGTGTGTCTGTATATCTGTATGTGTCTGTGTGTATGCACGTGTCCGTATGCATGTGTGTGTCTGTGTGTGTCTACATGTGTTTCTGTGTGTCTGTGTATCTGTATGTGTGTCTGTGTGTGTATGCACATGTCTGTCTGTATGTGTGTGTCTGTCTGTGTGTGTCTGTGTATCTGTATGTGTCTATGTGTGTGTTTGTGTGTATGCACGTGTCCATATGCATGTGTGTGTCTGTGTGTGTCTACATGTGTTTCTGTGTGTCTGTGTGTGTGTCAGTGTGTGTCTGCATGTGGAGGGAGGGAGTGCATGTGCCTATGTATGTGCAGAGCCCCAGGGTTGACATCAGGCATCTTCTATGGTTCTTCTCCCCCTTATATATTGAGGCAAGGACTTCCCCATCATTGTTTTAGCTAGTCAGGCAAGACAGCTTTCTGTACACGTTCTGTCTCCTCTTCTCGAGCACTGGGGTTACAGGTAGGGCTGTATTACCTGGCTTTTATGTGGGTTCAGAGGCTCTGAATTCTAATCCTCATGATTATACAGCAGGCGGTTTACCTGTTTAGCTATTCCCCTGTAACTATCTGATCTCTCTCCCTCCCCAGCATTCCCCCAACAATAACTTTTTTTTTTTTTTTTTTTTTTT
>NW_022196904.1:3474185-3494821 GCF_008632895.1 Mastomys coucha
AAGTATGACCTAGAATTTTTGATTCTCTTGCCTTCATCAACCTCAAGCTGGGAATACAATCCACGTTCCACCATACCGAGTTTATTCAGTACTAGGGATAAAACGCAGGGGCTTCTTGGATGCTAGACAACTGCTTTGCCAACTGAGTTACATCCCAGCTCCATATGCGACAACAGTAAAGAAAAATATTTATGCACCTGGACAGACTCTGAAATGGGGATGCTACAGGACTTGGTGGTCAATAAAACTACTGTGCTGTGAGTTCTGATCTCCCCAAGTATTACTGCAAGCCTGGGACACAAGGGCGAGGTGTCAGTGTTTCTGGAAATGAATGGTCCCAGCTGACCATTCTTATCTGTGAGACCTTAGGGACCAGATTTGATAAATAAAAATACATGGACTAGAGTAAAATTAACTTTCATATAAGCAAAGAATAATTTTCAATTATAGAAACATCTCAGATACTATACCTGGACATGCCTATCAAAAAGAATGATCTTGTGTGTGTGTGTGTGTGTGTGTGTGTGTTCATGTGTAGGAGGGCACATGTATATCCATGTGCATGTATATATGCATGGACATGTAGAAGCCAGAGTTTACCTCATGTGTCATTCCTCAGGAGCCAGTCAACCTTGTTATTTGAAATAGAGTCTCTCAATAAAATCTAAAATCCACTTACTGAGTTAGACTTCCTGGCAGAGGAGTCTCTGGGATGCTCCTAGTTTCTCTTCTCCAGTGTTGAGACTACATGCCTGGTGTTTTATGTGAGTAGAACTCAGGTTCTTAAACTTGCATAGCAGGCATTTTACATGACTGTCTCATGCCCCAGCTCCCAAAGAACTACTTTCTAAATGTATTTAATAACTAGCTCTAAAATATATATACTGTTAATATATACTTGATAATTCCTAAAAAAAAAATTAAAATCAAATTTAAATGAGTGTCCTGTATTTTAACTGGTAATTTGAATTCCAGACTGGTTGTTCAGCCTTTTCATATTTTTCTTCCAAAGACAACGCAAAACAAAGGGACAAACAACAAAAGAATGAAAATGGATTGGGGAGGTCAGGGAGGGAGCGCCGATGGGTAAAAGTGCTTGCCACATACACCTGCTAACCTGTGTTTGAATTCCACAAGGCAGGTAAAAGGATGGGGCCGTTCCCTTCAGTTTTTCTAGCATCCAAGAGTGAGATGAAAAACAGAGTCAGGAAAACCCTAAAGAAGCCCACAATGCAGCTTGCCTAGGATACACAGCACAGCAGCGAGTAAAAGAGACTGTCTCAAAAACTGTCACCTCCACAAGAGTGCTACAGAACGTGCATGTCCTCACATGTGCTCTTGCACTCACGTACATGTGTACTCGTGTATGTGCATACAATCAAACACAAATAAATATTTTAAAAATTATTAAACATGAGAATTCAAGGACTGGGAAGATAGCTCTGTAGTAAAGTACACCTACTGCTCTTGCACCCGAGTGTGGTTCTCAGAGTCCTCGTCAGATGGCTCACAACTGCCTGTAACTCCAATTCTAAGAGGATCTGACATCCACAAGCATTTTAATTACATATGCCCAGACCTCCCCCTCACATATACATACACAGCATTTAACAGTAAAAATAGATGCTTTTTAAAAATAGGAATGTCTAATGTTCCATGAACATCAAGTAATTGAACAGTGCCCAATATAGAGTATATGCTCTCGTGCACTGGTTTTGATTTTAGTGCTATTACAGCCCCAGGGTTTCTTCCTTCATGCTGGCCTCAGTTTCCCCTACACCATGTCCCTATCATCAAGGTCTTCGACTGAGCCACACATGGACATGCTCTTTCCCCAGCACTCCTTCCCTGTGGCTGTGAGCTCCAGAAAGAAGCAAACTCTACTGTTGAAGACACATCTATTGACCACACAGTTTGATGTTTCTGCCCAGAAATAAGCATAAAAGCTCAGGACCAACCTGTGGTTAGGCCTTGGCAGACGTGCCAAACATACAATGTTCCCCAACAAGTGAAGATTCCCTTTATAGAGTGCCATGCACTTTGCTACTCACAAAGACGTGCGTAGCCATTGAACAAGCCTGGGCTTGCCAGCAGCCCTCATGAATTAAGGAGAGGTTCACGGGCCTCTTTCCTTCCCTGCTGAACTTCTGGCAACTGACGGATTCTGGGGGAGAAACAGTCATTGCCTTCAGTTGGGTACCAAATAATGAGCCCAACAGGCTCCAGGAGATTGTTTCAAACCTGCAGCCATACACACACAGTCAGCCCTGGTTAAAATCAGTGAGTCACAAAACAAAAAAGGCATAAATGTAAAAAAAAAAAACAAAAACGGGGACCTCTTAAGGAAGGTGGGGTGCAGGGGTCGGGAGACATAAGAAGGTGGGGAGTGAGGATAAACAAGCGCACTATATACATGTGAGGAGTTATCACAGAACAAATGCAATCAACAATAATAGCAACAACAGCAGCAATGATAGAATTGGCAAACATACCCTCTGCTTTGCAGGTTTTTTTTTTTTTTTAAAGACACTGAGACCCACGGCAGCTTCATACATACTGATATAGCCTCAAACTTGGGAAAAATCCAACCACAATTTAGGTGTTGAGAACACATTTTCAGAAAAAGACCAGAGACATACTAGCACACAGACACAAATCCATCTGCATGTCTTTATGCCAAGGAAACTGAGAAAATTGCCCGCTCAACCTGGCACCTATCCATAAATGCCAAAGACCTCACCAAACGTACATGAGTGTGGACAGGTACACATAGCATCTACAGAAGAACATTCTAGAACTCCCAGTCACCTATCTGATAGAAGACCTCTTTCTGCTTGATTCTAAGGCTGACTTCAAGCTCACTTAGGGTCCAATGGTACCCACTCCCAAGAAAATGATGCTTCCTGCCCTCACTCACGACTGGGCACTAATATATACTTACTTGTTACACATGTTCAAAACCTTTTCCAAGCACCCTTCTCATCCAGAAATCTTCATACATGCCCTGTGTGGAGCCCTAAAGACCTTCTGAACTCCCCATTGTTCCATACTTAGCCTAACCCTCTTGGGGTCTTTCTAAAATCATTCCTATAAGGTCCATCAAATCAAGTGCCTAACTGGTTCCTCTGGTTCCCAACTGGCGTATCTAAAGTCTGGGAAGCCACCTCTCATTTCCTCCCAGTCTATTAGACTAATATGTCTCCAGGGCTTCTAGATCCTTCTTTGTAATGCCTGGCTATGTGTCCTGAAGAGCATACCACAACACCTTCCTCTGAGCCAACTCTAGCTTCCTCTATTTCTTCTCTTCTCTCCTCTCCTACTGTTGTCTAAAGACATCCAGAGACTTGGTTGCTCTGTGGTTCACAAACTCAGTTCCCAGTCTGGATCCCTGCTTATCCTTCACCAGGCTCTGTAGTCTGCCCTGTTCCCCGAGGCCAGCAGGTACATTCTAGAAAAAAGTAAAGACACCTCTATCTGGTCTCTTGCACAGCACAGTAGCCACCCTGACACCTCAGTCCTAGAACAGGACATTTTGCCTGAATGGGACTGTGGGGCTGTCTTTTGGGCTTGGGTTGAAATTATCCAGGGTTTCATACTGGTCACAGGCCACTAGGTAGGGGAGAAATGACTTTCCTGGTGCAACCTTGCCTTGGATACTCACAAGTTTAGCTAATAGCCATCCAGAAAGCATACCAATATGCACAAACTATTACTCTTACCTACATATAAGCAAACACATATGAATACTCAAATACACATAAGCACACCCAATGGAATAGAATCAATTGCATACAAATCAGTGAGATGCAACTCACGAACTACATACAAACCCAGACCATATTAATTCACATAGCTGAGCTGAGCCCCTTCAACCATCCCAGTACATCCCCTGCCATACCACAGATATAAATACAACCTAAAATCTTCACAATTACCCTCTGCCAGGCATACTATGAACTCACAATCTGGGACCAGCTACGTGGCTCAGCTGGTAAAGGCGAGTGCTGCCAAGCCTTACAACCCGAGTTCCATCGCTGGGACCCACATAGTAGGAGAGAACAGACTGTTGTGAGTTGTCCAAAGACCTACACACACATACAAACACACACACAAAAAAAAAGTAAATAAATAATTTAATAAAAAAAATTCACACTCACAATGTTATAGCATAGCATCGACATTAGTAGACCCACAGAATGAGACACGTAGTCAGGCTCAACTACAGACAAATTAACCAACATACAAATACAAACTCATACCGTCATACTTGGCCACATCGGCACAGTCGGGCAGTTGGGCAAAACTCACAGCCACAACTCATACGTATTCAAAAACAGATATTGTTACAAAGTAGAACACAAGCTCACGCACACACACACAAGAAGAGAATTTGACTTTACAGTCAACCAACCAAACAACCCAGCAAGCACCAACTACAACTACACAGACGAGACAAACTAAGCCACCCATAAACTTAAAAGTTGTGGAAGAAAGCAGACACATTGCAGCGTCCAAACTCTCTAAATAGGAATTACACAAATCCCCATAACGTGGCAGAAGTATCTGAGAGCTGTGCTACACTCTTCCCTCACACATCCTCCTACCCAGACCACTGTCCTCTACAGAGCTGTGATAAGGTGGGAACCCACCCAGCATGCAGACACCCTGCCCTCTCTCGTATCCTTGCCTCTCATCCTCGCGCTCGGTTATCCGGCAGCACTCTCCTCCAGGCACCGCAGCCTGCGGTCACCCGGAGTGGAATGCCGCGGGATGACTTTCAAAACCCAAGTCCCCAGCTCGAGGGCACCGCCCACAGGACTGCATATCCCAGAAACTCGCGCGCCGCCCAGCCGGAGGCTTCGTGTCTATGAAGCGCGCCCAGCTCCCGGCACAGCGCGCTGGGACCTGTGGGAAATGTAGTCCCCAGCAAGAAGAGTTCGCTACAAGCCCTCCTCAGATGCTCTGCCCCTCTGTGGCTCCACTTCTAGTGCTATTGAGCTATTGCGTCTCCTGGTGGAAAATTTTCCTTCGGTAGCAAAATTTCTAAATTGATAGAGATCGATGGTAGAAGAGGAAAAGATTTTTAAGACTATGTAATGACACGCTGGAGAAAAGTGGTTCGGTTTGGGACAGGGTTTCACTATGTAGACCTCAACCTCAGGATCCCCTTGCGCTGAGCCTCCCTATAGCTGGGATTACTGGACTGAGTCACCAGCACTCTTCTGTTTTCACTTCTTTGCTTCTGGATCTACTTTACCATTAAAGTCACAGCATAGATTTGGGGAGTATTTCTCAGCTTAGGAGAAAGACTCCTCAGCGTCTACAAGTGGTATCCCCCTCACCGCTGATCTGAGCTAAGCTTCCCACTGTTGTACAGGGATTATAGGGTGTGGAGGATGTATGTCAGGGGGAGGAAAATGTGCCCACTATCCCTGATGATATGTCATTAATGCTTCTTCATATTCACACCCTCTGTTGTAGGGTATGCAATTTCTCTCCTGAAGGTGGAATACAAACTTCCTTATTCCAGGAAGTTTGCTTTAGCCAACAGAATGAAGTGAATAGCACTGACTCCAAGTGTCAACGGGTTGGTTGTTCACTGATTCTCTCAGTGTGGAAGTTTGAATGAAAATGTCCCCCATAGATTCACAGGTAGTGGCACTATTAGAAGGTGTGGCATCACTGGAGTAGGTATGGCCTTGTTGGAGGAACAGCATCGTTTTAGCCAGGCTTTGAGGTTTCTGAACTCAAGCCAGGACTAGTGGCTCATAGTCTCTTCTTGCTGTTTGCAGACCCAGATGTAGAACTCTCAGCTACCTCTCAGCACCATGCTGCCTTGTGTCCCACCATAATGACAATAGACTAAACCTCTGAACTGTAAGGCAGCCCCAATGAAGTGTTTTCCTTTATAAGAGTTGCCCTGGTCATGGTGTCTCTTCACAGAAACTCTAAAGACATGAGGTCAATCTGAGGACCCACAGCTGTGGAAGGAGAGAAAACAGTTCCTGACCTCTGGCCTCCACAAGGACACATATGCACACACACAATAAACCAACCAACAGAAAGTAATCTCTCACCCTCATTCAGATGGTTAGTGAGCCACAGAGGGGCAGAGCATCTGAGGAGCGCATTGTCAACTTGACAATATCTAGAATCACCTGGAAGATGGGCCGCCTGTCTGGGTGGGAGTGATTATATTGATTATGTTAGCTGTGGTAAGACCCATCATAACTGTTGGTGGAACCATTCTCAGGTCAGGACATCCAGGACTGTATAAAAGGGAGAGAGTGAACTACATGCATTCATCACTCTCTGTAGCCTCACCATGGCTATGATTTGGCCAGCTGTTTCAGGCTCCTGTTGCTTTGGATCCCCAACCCAATACTCCCATGATGCTCCCGTGATGCCCAATACTCCCATGATGCTCCCATGATGCCCCAATGACACTTGAATTTTGAGATAAAGTAAACTCTTTCTCCCTTAAGTTCCTTTGGTCAGAATAATTCATCACAGCAACAGAAAAGGGAACTAAGACTGAAATGCTTTACCTAGGACCTCGGTTAGCCACAGCCAGTTAGCACCAGACATAAGAGCAGGCTCGGTTGGCCTGGTGGGTCAAATGTAAGCAGTGTCACATAGCCAACCTTGAACATATCCCAGTGGTGTGAACAAGAAGTACTTGTGTGCCGTTGAAAAGTTTTGTTGTTGGTTTTGAGACAGAGTCTCTCTGTGTGGTCCAGGATGGCCTCAAATCCAGAGATGCACCTGGCTCTTGAGTGCTGAAATGAAAGGCACGTACTACCATGCCCAGCTAGGAAGATGAATGGCTTAAAAGTCTTTTGTTTTTATGTGTATGCATAAGGGTGCCTGAGTATATGTGTATATATCATGTGTACAGGAGCTTGTGGAAGCTAGAAGATGCTGTTGAATCACCTGGAACTGGAGTTAGGTGGTTGTGAGTCACCCCATGCCTTATCATCACAACGATAGCTAACCACTATGTGAAATGTGAAGGTCTACAGTAAGCTCATGATTATTAGGATGAGGCTGGCATAAGCTGAGGGAGAGGAAGGATGTTGTAGAAGTCTCTACTCCATTGAAGATACAACATTGCTCTCTGTGTAAGAAAAGGGACTTTAATGTGACCAACCATTATGACGCCAGATGTCTGACTGGAAGTAGCCAGAGTACCAATTTTGCCTTCTTTCTTGCTTTTCTGGGTTGGAAACTGGTTTGCTTGCTGTTCCTGATAACATATTGTAATTGCTCTACACTTTACAACATCCCCACACTTGAATTAGTGTTAGTTTACATTCGACATTCAGTAATTCTTGGAAAGCTTGTTTTTCTTGGCCAACCCGTGGATTACTCATGCACTGTGGTTTGGGATGAGAGTTTCAGGGGCTTGTGTGTTAAAGGTGTGGTCCCCTGCCTGGCTTTTGTGATAAGTGACAGAACCTTTAAGAAGGAAGGCCTAATTCCTAGTTCTTAAGTCACTACAGTATGCCCTTGAAGAGAATTGTGGGGCTTTAGTTTTTTGGTCACACTTTTGCTTCCTGGTTTGCAGACAGAGTGGTTTACTCTACAAGCACACTTCCATCCCTGGCCACCCTTGCCAGCATCTTTAAGTGATGGAAGCACTTGATCTTTGGCAGCAGTCTTGTTTATTCATAAGTTGATTGCCTCTGGCATTTCATTATGGCGATGGAAGGGCAAGACTTTCAGCCAGCCTCTAATGAAAAATGAGGCACTAGGAACCAAGCTTTCCCAGGCCCTGTGGCTTCATCTCTTCAATATCTCCAGACCTTATCTATATGAAGACTTACAGTGGTGATTTGAATATGCTTGACACATAGGAAGTGGCACTGTTAGGAGGTGTGGCCTTTTTGAATGGGTGTGGCCTTTTGGAGGAACTGGGTCACTGTGTAAGTGGGCTTTGAAGATATCTATGCTCAAACTCTGCCCAATGTGGAAGGAGACCCTCATCCTGGCTGCCTGTGGATCAAGATGTAGAACTCTCAGCTCCTTCTCCAGCACCATGTCTGCCTGCATGCTGCTATGCTTCCCATTGTGATGATAGTGGACTATACCTCTGAAACTATAAGCCAGCCACAATTAAATTTTCTCCTTTATAAGAGTTGCCTTGGTCAAAATATGGGAGGAGGCAGGCAGTATCAGGTATTGGGAGGAGATGGGAAAGAGCTACAGAGGGTCAGGAAATCGAATAAAAATATGTAGCAGTGGGGGATGAGGAAATGGGGATAGCCACTGGAGGGTCCCAGACACCAGGGAAATGAGAGGCTCCCAGGACCCATCGGGGATGACTTTAGCAGAAATAGGCATTGAAGGGGAGATAGAATCTGTAGAGACAACCTCCAATAGATAGGCATGGCCCCTGGTCCAGGGATGGGGCCACCTACCCATCTCAAAGTTTTTAACCCAGAAATGTTCCTGTCCAAAGGAAGAACAGGGACAAAAAATGGAGCAGAGACTGAAGGAAGGGCCATCCAAGGACTGCCCCACCTGGGGACTTATCCTGTCTGCAGACACCAAACCCCAACATTGCTGCTATTACCAAGTAGTGCTTGCTGACAGAAACCTGGTGTGGGTTGTTCCTTAGGAGGTTCTGCCAGCAAATGACCAATGCAGATGCTTGGAGCCAACCATCAGACTGAGCTCAGAGACCCCATGGGGGAGCTGGCAGAGGGACTGGAGGAGCAGAGGGTGATTGCAACCCCACAGAAAGAACAGCATAGGCTGGCTGCATCACCCAATGCTCCCAGGGACTAGGCTACCAACCAAGGAGTATTCAGGGAGAGAATCCATGGATTCAGATACATATGTAGCAGAGGATGGCCTTGCCTGACATCAATGGGAGGGGAGGTTTCTTGGTCCTGTGGAAGTTTGATGCTCCAATGTAGGATGATGCTGGAGCGGTGGGATGGGAGAGTGTGGGTAGGTGGGAAAGCACCCTCATAGAGGCAAAGGGGAGGGAGGAAAGGGCAGATGTGGAATGGAGGGTTTGTGGAGGGATAACTGGGAAGTGGAATATCATTTGAGATATAAACGAATGGAATGATTAATTTTAAAAAAAAAAAAAGAGTATCCTTAGGAGTCATGATGTCTTTTCACAGCAATAAAACCCTAAGACACTTACCTAATTAGCTATTAGTTTCTTTTGATAATGACTGGACATTGGGAGCCCATGAGTATATATCAGCTGATGCTAGAAAGACATCAGATCTCATGCAATAAATGTGGTGGTAGGGGATAATTACCCCTTCAAATGAAGTGTTGGGGTGTGTGGGGGGCGGGAAGAACTCCTTAGGAGTACAAGGGTTGAGCATGCATTCTCAATAGACACCCATTTCATTTCTGTTCTCTATTACTTTCCATCAGGATACTCTTTAGAAAAATCTTGAAAAAGAATGGGTCTTTTGACTTGGCCCATGCTGAAATCCCTTGTTATAGGATGACTAATGAAGGTCTGACCAGATGCTGTAGTGTCTTGAATTAGAATGGTCCCCACAGGCTTATATAGTTGAATACCTAGTCATCAGTGAGTGGCACTACATGAGAAAGAATAGGAGGTGTGGCCTTGTTGGAGTAGGTGTGGCCTCACTGGAGGAAATGTGTCACTTGGGTTTAGACTTTGAGGTTTCAAAAGCCCATGCTAGGCCCAGTGTCTCCCTCTTCCTGCTGCTTGTGGATCAAGATGTAGAATTCTCAGCTATTTCTCCAGCATCATGTCTGCCATGTGCCACCATGCTCCCTGGCATAATGATAATGGACTAAACCTCTGAAACTGTCAGCCAGCCCTAATTAAATGTTTTCTTTCATAAGAGTTGCCAAGGGCATGGTGTCTCTTCACAGCAATCAAACACTAAGATTGGTGCCAATGAGGCAACCACAATCCAATGAGACTTCATTTTAGTGTGAGCAAAGTTTTAGAACTATGAAAACATTCAGAACTCTACCAGAGGCCAGAGTGACTGGAATTCAGAGTCATTTACACTCTTCTTTCTTTAGAGCAAAGTGGACTCTGGTGGTTGAGCAGAAAAAGTGGAGTGATTTGGTCATCACTTTTGGTAGTTACGGAATCAGAGGTACAGTAGCCAAGGATTCATGTCGGATTTCCACTGAGGTCACCAATAGGGATCCAGTTAGCTACTGAGCTTAAAATATCTAGTCATTATTGTTAGATTTCAAATCCTGGGCCAAATGGCTGAGGTGCTTATTTCACATATTAAAGTGGCTGTTGCCAGATTCTCCCAGCATCCCTCAGTCCCTACCTGCTACAGGGTCCTCCTGACTGGCATACCCCATTCCCCCAATCCTCAACTTCTCAGCCCAGGGTCTGGGATGCCCTTCCCCCAGCCACCCTTCCCTATATAATCCAACCATTTTGGTTACCTGATCCTTTTTCTTTTCTCCCCTCTATCCCCCCTCCCTCTTGGTTGGTACCCTTGGTCTTCCTCTCTTCCCTCTCTCTTCCTCTCCCCCTCTCCCCACACAGCCCAGGGTCATGTCCACTCTGGACTCTCCCAAATGTCCCTGCCTCTTTCTATGCTCTCCCACATATTTATAATAAACTTTTTCTTCCACCATTACCTAGGAGCAAACATGTTTGTCTGTCTGTCTTTCTTTTCTTTCTCTCTTTCCTTTCTTTCCATTCTTTCTTTTCTTCCTTCCTTCTGTCTTTTCTTTCTCTCTTTCTTTCTTCCTTTCTTTTAATTAATTTGATGCCAAAATCCAGAACTGGTCATGTTCCATGTTCCTTCCCTTTATATTTCTTCTTTTTCTTTCATTCAATTATGAAGCTACAAGAATGCTTAATAATTACTTCTCAAAGGGTGAGGGAGGGGTGGCCCTGTTGGTGTAATTCTCGCCATTCAAACATGAGGATATGGGTTTAATACTCAGAACTCACATAAAAAAACCAGGTGTGGGGGCACACGATTGTAATGCCAGCACTTGACTGTTGGTTGGGGGAGCAAGAGGAACCCTCCTGACTGTTGTACCCTGCTCCCTACCCTAAACTTCCCCAGCCCTTGCTGGACTGCCCTTTCCCCAGCTGTTCTTCTTTATATAATCCAACCATTTTGGTTACCTGGTCCTGGCTGGTGTGCTTGGTCCTTCCCTCTCCTCTCTCCCATCCCCTCCCCTTTTCTCAAATGGCCTCCTTGTGTGCTAGCATGGCTCAGGTGTGTGAACACACACACACACACACACACACACACACACACACACATGTACCTCTCATACATCAGTTATGATAACCAGATGAACTGTTATATTGTTATGTTCCCAGTGGTGAATCTGGGTTAAAGTATAATGAACACTTTTTAATCTTCGGCAGAAGTTTGGAATAAATGCCTCATTGTGATGCTAAGCCCTAATATTACTATTTTCATGTTAAGGAGTAATGAACCCTCATGTTATGGAACCTCATATTTCCAATTAATAATATCCTATCAACTAACCAAAATATATTTATGATTATAGTAAAATCTAAAACCACTGGTAGATGGTTATGATTTAGTAGGATTAACTATGATTTAGTCTTAAGAGGAGCAGTTAAAGCTAGGATTCAAGTAGAATCCATAGATCCCTGAAAAATAACTGCTGGAGTATACAATCTTAATAATAATAATAATAATAATAATAATAATAATAACACAAAGTGAAGAAATGGCTTCATGGACAAAGCACTTATAACAGTCATTAAAATCTGAGTTTATGGGCTGGAGAGATGGCTCAGTTGTTAAGAGCACTGACTGCTCTTCTGAAGGTCCTAAGTTCAAATCCCAGCAACCACATGGTGGTTCACAACCATCTGTAAGGAGATCTGACGCCCTCTTCTGGTGTGTCTGAAGATAGCTACTCACACATACATATAATAATAAAAAATAACTCTTTAAAAAAAAAATCTGAGTTTATATCTCAGAGCCCACATAAAGCTTGCAGCTGTTGCATGCTTCTGTAATCTCTTTTATAACTTTTATAGAAATCTTGGAGGCTGGAACAAGAGAGTCTCCACAGACTTGCAAGCCATTCATCCTGGGGGACATAGTGGTCAACTGAAAAAGGCCTTCTCTCAAATGATGTGAAGGTGGGGGCTGACACCTGAGGCTGTCATTTGACCTTCACACACACACACACTGGGACATGAGTGTCTATGCCTATACTCACACACAAATATCCATTCACATGTGTACATACACACAAAGGTTAATTTTTTAAATTAAGAATAATATTTGAAAATCAAAACTTTGTAGGGCTAAGGAGTCACTAACGTTTTGAATATATAACTTTATCAACAGTGACAAGTCCCTGCAAAGTTACCAACCCCAAACACATAAGGAGGACAAAAGAAGAGACTGAGAATTACTTTATTTTTAACTTTATTTTTATTGTTGACACTATTACAAGATAGAACAACTACAACCATATTAACAAACCAAAAGCCTGTGCACAGAAACAAGACAAAGAAAACAAATTGAGATGTTAACACAGTCTTTGGGTAATGAAAATATGGGTGAGTTTCTCTTCTACATTTCCACATCTTCAAGGCTACTAGAATGGTCACATACTGCATATATAAGCAATAAGGGCAGCCTACTAGAACACTATGATAAAGGCCCCTCAAAGAAAACACACTTCACTGTAACCCTACCACAGCTGCCCCGCTGTTCCACACTTTTCCACATTTCTTCCTGCTGTTGACACTACACACTTATCATTGACAACCTCACAATCGCACACATGGTGCACAGATCCAGGTGTTACCGGAAGGTTGCTGGAAATACAGTTATTCTCCACTTCAGTTTCACAGTTTTCTTTGAGTATGCCTTATATTTGTGATGCAGAGTACATACATAAAGTTTGTTACCCAAACACTGAAGATTATTCAACAAATTTTGAACAAAATATTTAACCATGACCCCCCCCAAACACTATTTTTAATTGTTTCCCACATTTCTGTTTGTTTTAGACGTTATGCAAATCTATTTAACACTGTTTTAATCACAAATTTGTGCAATGACATGAAATGAAGGACACAGATGAAGATCTTAACAGTTGTCGGGTACAGGGAATGTGGGCACAGTTTTCTTTTCAATTTTACTTATTTTCCAATTTTCATAGGGTATATAGTATGCTTATGATGGTGACATTACATACTAAACTTTATTATCAGGCGACTATTACAAGGAACATAGGGAAACTTCAAAGTATTTTACCGTAATTTCACAGGAAATACTAGAACTATCTTGAATACACATTTTGACACAGTTGTAATATATAAACCTGTGCACAGCAACAAGAATAAACAAGATATTAAAGAGTATATCTATCTTTGGATGGTGGGAACATGGATTATCTTTCCTCCACTTTTCTGTTATTTTCCAAGTGTTTCATAATGAGTTCCAATTATGCTCATGATGGAAATATGATCCTTAACTTTTGAATAACACTACCATAAAGAACATTCTAGAAATTTAAGGAAATAATGCTTGACTATAAGCCTACAACAACACAATAGCTTTTGACTATAAGCGTACATTTTAAAACAGTTATAAGTGTAGTACAAATATAATTTTGTGTCCTGCTCTCTCCACTTCATACTCTGTGAATATTTCCTTCACAATTCTTTGTGGTTATCACTATTAAACAACTGCATAAGAATCCAGGGCACTTTGACTAAATTACTTTTCCATAGTCTGGCATTTCAATCGTTCCTGATCTACTCACTTGGTTATGGTTAGAATGGACACTCAACTTCTTGATGAGTCACTTTCTGAAAAGGGTCTAGTGGGGTGTGACACTGTCACTGATACCAAGCCCCACATTTACCCAGATGGCTATGGCACTGACTTACATTTCAAGGGAGCCTCAACCAATGAATCATTGCCCCTCTGTTTCCCTGGATGTCAGTTCCAACCTGGGACTCTCTTTATGCAGCTGGCTTTCACCTACATGAAGCCATCAAAAAGGCCTTTCTTCCAACTACCCAGGACACTTCTTTCCAATTTGTTTTTACCACCCTGACCTTCCAATCCCTGCTGCTGGTGTCTTCTTTAGTCTGTCTCATCTCCTTCCTAGATCTGCTGTCATCTTGGAACTCCCTTCTTTGGCTCACTCATCCCTATTTCTTGCTCTTAGGTCTCCAGCCTCTGAAGACTTTGGCATTCACTGAGGCTCTGGCACACTCCCTCATGAGCCCCGGATCTACAGATCTAGAGGACTAAGAATCAGACCGCTTTCCCCAGCAGGTAAACTCTGTTCACGTTCTCAGATGATCTGTACATATCTTGCGATCTTTCGGCTACAGATCTGCTTTATATTTTTTTTTAATTTTTTAAATTTTTAAATTTTTTTTTCCCCAGCCAACTGAAGGCCAAAAAATTGTCTTTCTATAGCCATGAGGGGAGGGGAAGTAAAGGAGCGCAAGCAGTCCATGTACAGGACGCAGGAAATCTCAAGCTGGGAAGTCAGTTTGTGACATCTGGTGACATGGAGACAGATGGGACACTAAATGGAAAGCTCAGAAATACTAAGGAGACTCAATGAGAAAGAACAATGGTAACAAAAAAAATTAAGGCTGCTGGGGAACCTGAGTCCATGTTAAGCTAGGATTAACTATAAAGAAAGCTTTGTGTGTGTGTGTGTTTTTGCTTTTTTTAAAATGCAATAGACTTGGGGTTGACAGACACATAGAGAACAGGGGGATTAAGTTTGGAGATACAAAGATCTAAGGATACTAGCTCCTGGGCACCCAGGGAGCACACTGACTTGTGGCAAGCACAATACAACACCACACAGGTGACTCAAGCGACGCTGCCACTTGTCACTTAAGGCAGGAAGCACACAGCAGCTAATGAAAGGTTGTCAGTCTGCTTCCTTATGTACAATGTAAGAGCCCCTCCTGTGGTTCCCAACCTTTCATTAGGCACTGCTGTGATCTAGCGATGGTTGTCACCCACTCTTGAAAGGCAAAGACATTAAGGTTTACAGGGAAAAGCTTCAGGTTTCATGAATTCACTATCAAACACACGATGAGTTGTTAGAAAACAAAAACCCAAACCTTAAAGAACACCTCAAATGTAACTTTTTTGCATGAAAATCACTGTAAGGTATATAAATGTAGGGATGGGTTGATTTAGGTCACAGACAAATTCATATATTGTAAAGGGTTACACAATCAGTCTCAAGGGGGCTAGGTGCACACCAAATGGCTGTGGAAGCTAAAATGTCTGTTTTCACACAGCCAGGATTCAAAGACACACAATCTTTCACACCCACACCTTCACAGGACTATCTAAGAGGTAGGGGACAGAACACTCCATTACTGGAAAGGATACTAATGGGGTTCAAACAATGCACAGTAAAGCTTCCGCAAGATGGACAATACTTACAAATATATGCTAAATTGTTGCTCTCTTCCTCCTCAGGGAAAAAAATCAGAGTACCAGGCTAGGTAGCTCTGTAGAGTAAACTGTAAATTCTATAGCACACTAAATCCAAATATATGTATCACTGATTTGCTCATTTATATACATGGCAGGAATCATTATGTATAGGATATGAAAGGGGTATCATTTACAGCCGATTGGGGCAACCTCTGTGGTCTTGAATAGTCACTGGGTTTTCCCTCAATCTTGTTTAGATGAAATGGAAGATGTATACTCTAGCTTTCCCAAATATACACTGATGCTTGATGGGGAACAGCTAAGACTGAAAGAGTCCCTGTGTCCAATCTCTTTCCTTTTTTCAGTCTGTGATGAGAGTGAGTCTATGATGTGAAGTCCGGTATGTATACAGTAAGGTGAATTTCTTATTAACATTATGGGTTGGTTTAGGCTCTCTCTGTGAGTTATTAAGGGTCTGGTTCTGGGAGGAAGGTTTGGCTTTGTCTTTTTTTTTCCTCAGCCTGAATACTCAACCAGTATGAGAATTCTGGTGTCTGGCAAGGGAGAGGCGGTCGTTGAAGAGTTGCCCGCACACATCGCATTTGAAGTACTTGTCATCAGCCTGCTCTGCGCCACCTGCACTGGTGCTGGCCTGTTCGATGTAGCCAGAGCTCTCTCCGGGAGCACTGGCAGGCTCAAAGATGATCACACTGGCGTGGCTTTTCAGATGCTCGCCAAAGGCTGCGCTGGAAGCGAATGTTTCTGTGCATTCATGACAGTTGTAGTACGGTTCTTCAACCTCAATCTCTTGATCTTCTCCTTCCTCTTCTGGGTCTTCAATGTCTGCACCATCAGGCTCATCTGCATCTCCCTCTGGCTCTTCAACATCTTCCTCGGGCTCGTCGGCTCTCTCTTCTGGGTCTTCGATCCCGGCTCCGTCTGGCTCGTCAGCATCACCGTTTGGCTGTTCAGCCTCTCCATTGGGCTGCTCAGCCTCTCCATCAGGCTCAGCAGCTTCTCCATCTGGCCCTTCAGCCTCTCCATTAGGTTCTGCAGCCTCCACCTCAGGCTCTGCAGCCTCCACCTCAGGCTCAGCAGCCTCCACTTCAGGCTCAGCAGCTTCTGCATTTGAGCCCTGGATTCGCAGTTCTTCTTGTGGAATAAGGACATTGGCTTCGACCTCTTGGGCAGTGGCAGCTACTATTTCTGACCCCCCTTCTCGCTCAGGATGAAACACCATGCGCTCGGTGATGACAGTGTCATCTAGGAAGGACTGCCCACAATCTTTGCATTCATACAGTGGGATGTGCTTCCTGAGAGGCTCGGTGAGAAAGGAGGCGTGAGTGTAGGAGGGCCCATATTCATAGGGCTCATCCTTATGAACTTTGGTGTGGTGGTCTCCGAGCTGTTTGGCAGTGAAGAAGCATTCTCCGCAGATTGTGCATTCAAAAAGCTTCTCTTCTGTTTCACTTCCCTGATACTCAGTGAGGGCTAGGCCTTGAATGAAAATCTCATCTGCCAGCTCACCCTGTTCCAGTATTTCATTATCTCTGTGCTGTCTCATGTGCTCATTTAGGGCAGAACTGTGAATGAAGCCTTGTCCACACTGACGGCATCGAATGGCTGACCCAGAAACGGCAGGATTCCTCTCTACAGTACAATTTCTCCTTGGTCTCACGGGCAACAGAGCGATGAACCCGTCATCACAGGCCTTTACAGAATACAGCTGGTCTTGTTCGTGGACTCTCTGGTGCTCGAAAAGTAATGAGCTGTGAATGAAAGACTCTCCACATTTTGGACATTCATACAGTTTCTCTCCAGAGTATTTGTTCTCAAATTCACTGACGGAGTGGACATGAACTTCAGAATGTGTGTATTCACGACTGTCAACCAGAGCCTTTCTGCTGTGGATGTCCTGGTGGCTTGTGAGGTCATTGAGGTCAGTAAAGCCCAGCCCACAGTCCTGGCATTCATAGATTGCATCACCAGCATCATCTTTCTGATGCTCTTCAGAAACGGAGGCTTGAATGATAGCATCTTCAGCTTTCTCCTGGCCATGGCACTCTTGACCATGGGACTCATCACCATGAGACTCTTCAGTGTGGGACTCTTCACTGCGCATCTCCTGATCAATAGGTTCCTTGTCATGGGGCTCATCACCATGAGGTTCCTCACCATGGGGCTTATCGCCATGGGGCTCTTCACTGCACATCTCCTGATCAAGGGGTTCTTTGTCCTGGGGTTCATCACCATGGGGCTCCTTGCCATTGGGCTCCTTACCATATGGCTCTTTGTCATGAATTTTTTGACCATGAGTTTCTTTATCATGGGGCTCCTCGGCATTAAATTTCTCTTGGGAATAGATTTTCTGTACACTGAGGTTGTTGCTGGTAGTCAAGCGTTGTCCAAACGCTCTGAATTTACGCACTTGTTCTTGAATGAAACGTTCTTGGGCATAACTGGTCTGAGGGTCACTGGGAGCAAGGCTGCGGATGACAGAGCGCTCATAATGTCGGCTTCCAGAAGGTCTATCTCTATCATGAATCTTCTGGTGCTCAATGAGGTCAGACCTACGAGCAAAGGCCTCCCCGCATTCCTGACACTCAAAGAACTTTGCCCTACGATGACCAGCAAGCAGTTCACCAAAAGGCAGGGAGTGGATAACAGAGGTCTCGTTGCTCCTGGGCTCAATGTACTTCTTTTTGGCACGAGCTTTCTGGTGTTCACGAACACTTGAGCTGGGAACTGAAAACGTGACATCCTGCTTAGACACATGGGACTCTCCAGAAAGACTTGGAGGCTCAGCATGGGATACATTTGGTGTGTGGTAGTTGTTGCTGCTACTTCCTTCATAAGCATCTTCTCTGGCAGGAATCTTCCTTCGCTTATTAATAATATCTGGGATATAAATGGAGGATTCTCCCTCCTCATCACATTGAATCAGGTCATTTGCTCTGTAACGTTTCAGAGGTCGAGGAGCGGGCAAGCTGTGGATGACAGAGTCCTTGTATCCCTTTCCTTCATAGGTGTTTCCTCCAGAGTAGACTCTGGGGAAGTTAATGCTGCTTGAGCTCTGGGTGCTAGACTCTGCCACTGGTTTTGGTTTACTGAACCCTAGTGCACCATGACTCTTCTGAGCTTCTGCGGAGCCCAAGCTGTGAATAACAGACCTCTCATAAGATTTGCCCTGGGAGCTATTTTCCATGGTGGGGAATTTCAGCTTGTCATTAGGGTTGACACTGATGGTGAACGGCTTGTCATCTTCTTTGTCTCCAGGTGGTCTTGTTATAGTATGACTCTTCTGAGATTCAACAAAGGGTTTCTCAAATCCTCTGCCCTCAAAGAAATTCTTTCGGGAACGATTTTTCTGATGCTCACTGGGGTCTGAGCTTCCCATCAACGCATCTCTGGCATTGTTAAAGTCGAACAGCTTCTCTCTGTAACTTTTCTGGCGCCGTTTGAGAGACTGACTAGGGACAAAGGTCTCCTCGCACACCCTGTTCTTATTTTCAAATGGGTTTCCTCTAGTATGGATTTTCTGATGCTCCCTTAAGGATGAGAGATGAAGAAAGCTCTCTCCACACACTTTACACTCATAGATTTTGTCTTTCCTGTACATCTTCCGGAACTCATTGAAGTTTGGACAGGTCAGAAAGGGTTCGCCATGATCACGCTCACGCTCCCGTTCACGTTCACGCTCACGCTGCTCCCGTGCACGTGCACGTAGGCGATCACGTTCGCGCTCACGCTCGTTATCTCTGTCATCTGAATTGCCTCTACCATGGATTTTCTGGTGCTCAATCAGGGCGGAACTGTGCAGAAAGGTCTCCTTGCACACCTTGCACTCATAGAACTTATCTTTGCCATACATCTTCTGCAGCTCACTAAAGGTTGGGCTAGGCATGATGGTCTCTTCATCCTCCTGATCTCTACATTCTGCAAGATACTCTCTAGCATGGATTTGGCGGTGCTCTGCCAGGGCAGCACTCCTACTGAAGGTTTCTCCACATTCCTTACACTCAAAGCGTTTCCCCCCACCCTGACCTTTTTGTACCTCATTGACAGCCACGCTGTGAATAAAGGACTCTCCATATTCATAGAGGTTCTCCCTAGTGTGCATGATCTGGTGCTCAACAAACTCAGAGATGACACTGAACTGCCTCCCACACTCATCACACACATATGGGTTTGCCCCAAAATCGATTGATTGCGACTCAGAGAAGGAAGGGCTGCTCAGGTTTCCCATGCTCATAGCCTGTCTCATCTCATTACCGCACTCAAAAGGCTTCTTCCTCACACAGCTTTTATGCTCATGACCCGAACCCCTCTCATCAGAATCAAAGTGGTAACGCCTCTTCCTTTCTAGAGCTCTGCTTCTGGAAGCCAAGTCTGCGTTGAGCCGGAAGCCTCCCCTAAATGCGCTCCCTTCATAACCTCTCTCCTGGATCACTGACTCTCTTCTGTTCGAGGAACTGTCCTTCCAGTTGTCATTAGGCCTGGGGAACCTCGGAGGAGGACGCTCGTTCAGCTCTCTTGCTCTTCCGGATTTGGGGTTGCGTGACACGTCCTTGATGAATTTTTCCATTATCACTCCATGAGAAGATTCATCCTCACAGATTCCACGCCTGTGGGATGGCTTTTTGGCTTCAGGCATGGGTTTCAGACCTGAAAAGAAACCCCCATATGTAATTCTTTCCTAGCCTCTAAGCTCAGGATAGTATTTTCCTGTGGTGTTGGTGAATGTGAAATGTGGAAGTTTCTCCATGTGGGATCGGCTTGTCACTCACCTCGACTGGTGCTTGGGTAGGCAGTTCTCTTAGACCTCGATGAGTGGCCTTGTGTCATGTGAGAGTGTCGGTCATCTTCGGCAAGCTGGACTCCTGGTTATAAGAACAAAATGGCAGTTCAAATTTACATCAAAGACTGAGACTCATCACCATCAATTGATCTGTTCTCCTGCACACAGTAAAATTGAACTGTCTCATATTCAAATCTTGGAATGTCTTTTATTTTCTTCATATTCATTTTCTAACCTGATATAATCTACATTTTGATTCCCTTAGTTTAATCATGCCCAGAAAGTGGTATAAAGACTCCATATGTGCATGAATTCAGAGTACCTTCTTGTAGTCTAGCTCTTGTTCACTTCTTTGAGAGACTCCATTCTTTCTTTTGGTTTTTTTTTTGTTTTGTTTTGTTTTGTTTTTTGCTTTTTGTTTTGTTTTG
>NW_022196904.1:3494831-3517105 GCF_008632895.1 Mastomys coucha
GGGTTTGTCTGTATAGCCCTGGCTGTCCTGGAACTCACTCTGTAGACCAGGCTGGGCCTTGAACTCAGAAATCCGCCTGCCTCTCCCTCCCAAGTGCTGGGATTAAAGGCGTGCGCCACCACTGCCTGGCGAGAGACTCCATTCTTTCTTGAGGGTTTTACTATGTAGGTAGTAGCCCAGACTAGCCTCAGCTGGTGATTCTCCTGTTTTAGCACAGAGCACTGGAGTTTTAGGCATGTACCACTGTGTTCCTACCCCTACTTCTCAATGATTTTTCTCAACCTACCATCCAGCACCATCTATCCCTTGGCTTTATGAGTTCTCACAGCAACTGCCTACTAACTCTTTAGGCTATGTGCTTCTGGAAGAGTCCACATGTGGACCTGAGATCGTATTGGAAAGCTCTATGACAAAAGCCATCAGTAAAATATATTCTTCAACCAAAGCCAGATGGATTTCTTTAAAACTCAAACCTCATTTCCCCACAGAGGAGCAAGTTTGCCAAAGGACTTCTAAGTTCAAATATACTAGCATGGACTCACAACTTGAAACAAACAAGGTAACAAAAGGCTCTAATGGTGAGATTAAAAGTGGTCAAGGGAAGTAGGCCCTTACCCAGTGAGAGCAGCTTTCTGTAGTTCTCCAGGTTGTCCTGAATTGGATTCTGAGGCTTCTTGTCCTCTTTGAGTTCCACAACATTCTGGTATGACTCAGCATCCTAAAACATCAAACATAGGCCTCTCAATGGAATCTACCCCCATGGATGTTCAAAGAGAGAATAATGTTGGCGACATGGGAGCTACGTATATGAAGTTATATAGGAAGTGCTCACGGTATTTGGGGTTCTGAGCGATCCAAGGCAAGTGTTACTAGGGGCCTACATCGTACCTACCTTGTGCTACACTCTGAGGCAGATCCCAAAGACGCATGACACATATTCCTTGCCCTCATGCAGCTTATAATTTGGTTGGAGAGAAAAGACTCATGAAACAATTAGAGAACAATAAACAGTAAATTGGGATACAGATAATAAATGCTACATGGGTTTCTTGGAGGGATAGTTCAGGGTGGGCCTGAACAGTGAGCAAAGGTTTTACAGAAGGCCTCTTGTGGGGCCTGAAGTGGTAGGTAAAATTACCGTTATGTGTGGAGGGGGCCTGGTGGGAAAGCCCATGCAGCATGCATGGTGTACTTGTGGAGCAGAAAGAAAATGTGCTCTAGCAGACATCTTGTCAGACTCTGTGGTTTTAAGTTCCCTTCCTGTTTCTCTATTGCATATCGTGGCTACAGTGCAGTTTCCAGTGTGTATGGTTTCCAAATAACTCAACACACTGGAAGCTCTCAACTACTATCAACTTTTATCTTAATAGATATTTCTCTCAAAAAGTAGTACAAAATTCCCTGTAGTACTCAGGACCTGAGTCTTTTCTGCAGAATCCTAAAGGACATTTGCTTGTTACCAGAAGGCACGACTAGAGTTTGACTGTCTTGCTGAGCTGCAATGTCAGGGATGAGGGCACTTAAGCTTGAAGGGATACTAGAGTATGGAGAGGGTGCTGTGGGAGTCTATAGGCTTTGGAGCTGGAGAGAACTGTAGGGTCAGAAGCAGACCACACCATTTTATAAGCTGTGAGACCTTAGATACAGAAATCTTTCAGAGCCTCGGATTCTTCATTGTAAAATGGCGAGAACTTACAATATTTTGACACAGTGGGTGAAGATTCTGTAGTGTGATTATTGTCTGAATATTAAGAAAAATTGGGCAGAGGAAGCAGTAATGTTTTGATATTAAATTTATTATTGTTCTATACCTGGAAAGGGACTTGAATTTTAATAGGAACATGGGAAACACAGAAAAACAAACAAACAAAAAAAACAAGCGTCACAGTTGAAGAAGAAAACATCATCCATGCAAATGCCCATGTCCAGTCATTAAGCAACAAACAAGAAGCAAGCAACAACAAAAATCAGGGCAAAGAAATGAAGCCAAGCTTCAGAAATGAAAGTCCTTCTCAGTTAGTGCTGAAAATTAGGACAAAAAGAAAAACCAAAAAAACAGAAATAACAACAACAACAACAACAACAAACTAAACCTCCAAGGAAATTCAGGAAGAGTTGCAATCTTCACAAAACTAGCACCCCAGGTTTGTAAGTGCATTATTCTTGTTGGCTGTCCCTCCTCTTTGTATATAGTAGAGCCCTGGGAGGTAAGTACTCTGTGCTACTCCGTTTTGTGGGGAGCCTTGGCATTTATGTACAATAAAGACAGAGCCAGAGGATACCCAGATGTCCCTCAGATAACACAGGGAACCAGAGCTCACAGTGTGGAGGCTGGTAGGGAGCAAAAGTGTCACCATCCCTGGGCAATGGCAGATGTATTATTTTTAATATTAACATATCTGTCTCTTTTGCATAAAATCTAAACAACACTGCTTCCATAAAACAAAATGGTGCATTTGTATAAAGATAAGTAAATTTAAGTAGCCTTAAAGCAATTGCTGGGTCTATGTTTGCCATCAACTGTGATACCTAAGTATACATGAGCTGCAAACAGGTTTGAGTGGTAGGAGTGGCCTGAGGCATGCTAACATGGCACAGTTCAGATTTTCACGCCATGAGCTATACACTGGAACCATTAGGGATTTGCATGTGATCAGCAAGAGACAGCAAGAGAACTTTCTGTTTTGCACAGCCTCAAAATGTAATTTGTACCATGTAGTGCCCCTATTTCTACTCTGAGTCAATAGGAATCAGCGGCATCTAGATGTTTGCATTATGCAGACATGGTCCTTGGTCAGCAACTCATGACATACTGTCAAGAAGGCACTGTGAGGAACAAAACTAGGTGAAGTTCACATCACCAATTCAGCTCTGTGTGCCTTAGCCATCTCCCTGGCTCTTCCTTGGTTTGCCAGATGTCTGGCTTCCACTTAGAAAGCCTTTGCCTGTGCTCACCCTAAAGACTGGGATCCCCTCCAACCTCAGGCCTGGACCATTCCTGTCCAACCCTCAGAGGTCAAGTGTTGCCCTGAAGGCATTTTCCTTTGATCCAGATTGAGACTCTATGCTGTAATTTTTGCTAGTGTTCTATTTCTTTGAGAATGTTCAGAACATTCATCAGACATACAGAGTGTTTATATGAACATTTACATGGGCCACTGACAAAAGCATCTCAGAGCAGGAATCCTGTCTGTCTTGGCCACAGCTATGTCTCCCAGAGGCTAGATGCTTAATTGCAAAGGAAATAAAGGCTCTGCTTTTGGCTCCAACCTCTCTTCTAAGGTCTGTTGACGATACGGTGCTCCTCCTTTTCTTCCTCCCTCAGAAGCCAGTGCAAATCCATTGCTCTCTCCCTTTTTACCAACCATCCTAACACATATTGCCCCTTAACCAATGACTACTGTGATTGCTACCATAGTGTGCCTATCATGTGCCAGACAACATAACAGGAACTCACAACACACACAGGTGTGTGAATCTCACTGACTCCTCACAATGGCACTGGGAGACAACTGGCACATCCATTTTTACTGATGAGGAAACTGAGGTTCAGCTTGGTTGAGTTGCACAATCCCACACAGCACTAGGTGGCAGAGCCAAGTTTTGTACCCCATTCTCATCAGCTCCAGAGCCTTTGTTCTCCCTACCCAGTCGGCTTTCTAGACTCACGCCTTTCCTGCTCCTGATGTTCTGGGGGCCAGTAAGATGTCTAGAATCCCTCTGCCACTTACCCTAGCGAGTAACATACACACTGAGGAGCAAGCACTCCTTTGATTGTGTGGATCAGGTTAAAAAACAGGCAGTAGTAACCTTGGCCACTGGTTACCTGTGGGGGTGGTCCCTGCCTCCTCTTTAGAGTGACCGAGGGCTCTCAGTCATAAGTGGGCATCTGGGGACAGATGAATACATCCTTAGGGGAAAGACTGGTATCTTTGTTGTGAAATGAAGATACGTTTTCTGGAAAGAGAGGAAACCTGGGCATACCTGGGATTGAGACTCATAATCCATGGAACGTCTGTCATCATCTCTTTCCAGTCCAAAATGTGGTCTTGACATCACAGGAAGAGAAAGATCCCGTTGAGGCAGCCCTAAGAACGAAGAAAGGCATTAGGGGGGCTGCAAGACCTAGTCCAACAGAGCAGGGTTCAGAAATCCCCTGCCAACCTCAAAAGCTACCTGGGAAATGAGTGTGGAAAATATGTGTCTGTTTTCTCTGCTTTCTATAGAAGAACCCTGCAGTATCCCAGGGTCCCTGCCTCATCCTTCCTTCCTAATCTTAAGAGTCAAAGTCATGCCACAAGTTGTGTGGGTCCACGTATGGTGTCTGTATTCTTGTTCTCAGGCACTGACTCTTTTTGGTGCCCTCATCCAAGACCAGAGATAAAGCCCAGAGGACTTAAGGTCCAATGTAGGTGCCTGTTGTGATACAGAAACGCCTTGATTAATCTACCTTCTCAGGTACCAAAGGTACCATAAACTAATGGTGAATGTGACAGACTTGAAAATCTTTTCCTAATTACAATTTTAAGATGCCCTGCTGATGAATACAGTATCTCCCAAGTCCAGGAGGAACAAGAGCTAGGTTCTGGTGGTACAAATACCAATAATGCATTGAGATGGTCCTTACTAGGAGTCTAATTCTCTTTTCATCAGTAAAAAGGCCTAAGCAGGGCACTTTGGTGTAGTTTCCCCACACCTGCATGAAACTATGACAGTAACATGTATTTGTTTTTCATGATCATGCCTCTGTCTGCAGTATTTTTTCATTTTTGTAGAAGCCACAGTATGCTTTATTTAAAACAATATATATCTTCTTAGGAAAATGTTGCATAAACAACAACATTGGCTGAAATACTCTTGTGGTAGGAAATGGCTCAGCTAGAGGAAATTCAGATGCTAGAGCCTGGTACTAAACATTTTAGTAACAGGAATACAGCCCAAATTGAGCATTAAGGCCTCCCAAGGCCTCTATGCACATAGCCTCTATCCTGAGATACAGGCCAGCAGATAACTTACTGCTTCTGGGATTCCTGGTGTATGGCCAGCGATCTCGAGGCTCCACATCTCTGCTTCTGCCCCTGCGCTCCAGGTCTCGCTCACCTAGGCAGGTCAGGTTTGTGAGTGGTCAGATGTGCTTTGACATATCTGTGTTTCCTTTGTGTGTGCACACATGCCTCCCTTGACGAGATAGATCCAAAATGGAAGGTTCTGGCTATCCTGCAAGCTTTTCCCAAGAAGGGCTTGCTTCACAGCAAGGACTCAAGCTAAGTCTGTAGGTTAGCGCTACTTCAGCTCTCCCAATTGTTTTCTTAGCTGCTAAGTTCTCAAGTCCAAATTCAGGAAAGGGACCATAGTCCTTCCATGTCTAGCACAGGGCAGCTGACTTTAAATTGTACAACATTTTACTGTAAAGAAAAAGCAGAACACATGTCTAACCTACAAACAATTCTGTTCATAGTAGATTCTGCCTGAAGCAGATAATAAATTGTATAAATATTTTTCATTTAAAAACCCTGCGTGCCATTCCATTGTAGGTGCCTGTTTTGATATTAAGAATGTCTCAGTTAATCTACTCTGCTTGGGACTCTGTGTGATGCTCAGCACTCTGGGGCTACTGTCTCAATGGAGGCCTTGGTGCCTCTGTACCTCTTTATAACCCGGCAACGGTGGGGTGCGATACTCACTGCCAAAAGCATGAGATGGTCGAGGGGGTGGGGTTTCTCTCCCACTTCGGCTCATGTCGTCGTCACTGTTCATGTCACTGTTGGTGTCGTCTGAGAAGACACCAGACAGGAATTTAGTGTTTTGGTGTAGCCAGCCTATGTTCTCACATACAGCCAACCTCTCCCTAGCAGTTTCAATGCCCAGGTCTTTCATGCTTCATCTTAGACCTCTTTAGTGGCTTCAATCTACTCCCGCTACTTAAAGACTGCATAGGGAATATGACTGTAACCATCTCTTCTCCACCCCACACAAAAGTGGCCAACAGGACACTTCCTAAGGCATCATACCATTATGGTAATGAAAGGTTCTCTCCCTAATGGACTTTCTACCATAGGATGTTCAGTCGTCTTCTGCTAGCTCAGTAGTAGTTCTTATCTGGGGATAGTTTGTTTTCCAAGAGTGCTTTGGCCACTTGAATATGGAGACATTAGGAGGTCAAATCTGGTGGAAGGTCATGGATGTGCCTAGGTTGGCCCTATTTCCTTGCCCCACAAGAGAGAATAACCAGACAAGTCCTAAGACATAACACTAGCAAATACTGTCTAAGCCAACTAACATCATTCTCTGCAGTGCCTCACCTTCGTGATGGTACATCTTGTAACTCTCCAACGGAGTGGTGAGTTTTACACAGTTGTCTGTTTTGCTCACACCCAAGGGCTTGAGCTTTTCAGGGATGGTCAGCTGATCTCCCCTTGCTGGGAAGGTCTGCCTGCAACCAATCAAGGCAGAATTTTTAGAGTCTGAGCAGGGTTTTCTGAGGCTCAACAAATTCCACATATGTTAAGTTTCAAAACGTCTGATGAATGAATTTAGACCAGCTGGGTCTTCTCCCAGGATGGCATCTAGTCATGCCACTTTCTAGCTCACACAGAATGTCTCAGGTTTGGCGGTAGACAAGTAATTTGGAGACAGCACTTCTCAAATTAAAAGGTCTTATTTGGAGGAACTGAACACACAAGTCAGCAGAAAGACTGGGGCAACCTGTAATAGCACTCATGGACCTGGATATTAAAAGGAGCTATGTGCACATCACAGAAGTTGAAGGGTGGTCTGCCCAGTACTTTGGAATAAGAATTTCCCTAGAAACTACATTTAAGGAGTGAGTTCTCATGCTAACTGGTCATGTTACAGTGGGCAGTTCCTCTACTTTCTCGGACTCTGTCATCTGTGAAATGGGTACAGTACCTACATTCCTTTTAGACCTTATCTTGAGTAAGCTAAGATTCCTAAGAAGTTTGGGTTGCCAATGCAAAACACAGGGAGCATGCTCAAGGCCCCAGCCAAGAGTAAGACTGGATATTAATGTTCCTTGTTAGCCAAAATGTTAACGGGGATAACATCAGAGATGGAACTGACCCTGCCAGTCCTACCCTTAATGTATTTATTGCAGCAAAATATACAACCTGCAAATAAATGGCTATCCAAACAGAAATGTTAATGATGTTCAAGTATGAACACTGTAATGATAAATTATTATGGTTTCTCTTTGTTAATATCTTTAGAACTATGAGGCTATACCACATCCCCATTGACTGTGTGCTGTCTCAACTTAAAGATAGTAAACCTAGCCTCTCATTTATACTAGTACATATCAAGTGCCAAGAAGGTACAAGTAGTTGGTGGCTCCCAGCTAGACAGTGATGGAGAATTCTGTTTTCTGTCAGCTCACCTAAGTGTACAGAGAGGCCAAGACTTTTCCTCCATAGTACATAACCTTCTAAGGGGTATCAGCCCCAAAACTTGGTCCTTTTGGAGTTGAATCTAATATCATTTCTTTAGGTACCTTCCAAGATATGTCCAAATATGTATCATGATTATCCTTAACTAATTAGACTCATTTGCTTATATCCCAGTAGTAAATTGGCAACCCAAGTGAAAGAGAGCTTTGCATTCTCTGTAATTAATTCCTAATCCCTTGCTATCTGACACAAAGCCAGATAGTGACATACAAGTGGCATGCTGAATTTAGTATATGAAAAGCCACTTATGTGGCTATGTGTAAATGTTATCAGTAATGCTGATGAGACTAACATAGCTCATCATAAGAAGCATGCTAACTCTGGTGTCAAAAAATGACATTGCTTTTCATAGGAAATTCAAGACTCTGGTAAACACATATGATCTATCTTTGTTTAATATACTGAAGATTATTTGACCAGGCCAATAGGTTAGCATTTGATAAACAAGAGCAACAATGAACAAAAGACTTATGTTTATGTCTATGTGTGTGTTCATTATGTGTTTGTGTATGTTCTTGGTAATAGACAAGATAGAGTCTATCCAACAGTGATTATTATGTAGCCTTCAAAGAACAAGGCAACTCTAAGTTAACTGGGTGTAACATGGTCTCTAATACACTGAAATGTTGAGACGTTTCAATGCTTAATAGCATCAAATGAAATACTAAGGCTGAGAATGAACTGTGTCCAAGACTATCTCAGAAAGGCCATCAATACAAATGTCTGAGTTTGTGGGTCCCAGCTGTAATTGGAGGGAGGGGTGAAGGAGATAAGATAAAATATCAATGTATACTTGTATGAAATTTTCAAAAAATAAATAAAAGATATTCTTCTTTTAAAAAGGCACCAGATCAGAGATACACTTGAAGATGATTGTATACAACAGAATTCTGAAGTACTCATACATATACCCTACCACAGTTCCCCAGGGGAAAGGGCTCATTTGTCTTTCTCATTGTTGTATTTTTATAGCAAATCTGTCCTACTCAAAAATGCAAAAATATTTAATAAGCACAGTCTGGCAAAATCTTAAATTATCCATGTCCATAAAAGCCTACTCTACTAATTCAAAGATGCTGCTTTTTTAGGGTAAACTTTATACAATGAATTAAAGGGAAGACTGGGAGTTTATATGCATCATTCCATGTTTCAAAGTGCCTGCAAACTCCCACTGCCTTTTTTAAATAAAGTCTTAGCAATAACCAAGACTAGGAGATTTTTTCATACAATAAAGATCTATCCACCTCAGATACAAGCAAATCAATCATTAGATACCACAATGTCCCTCCAGAAGTGGAGAGGAAGGCATTTCCTCTACCACAAACACCATTCCACATTATCTTGGAGGCCCTAACTAATGCAACTAAAGGAAAAGAAAGGTGTAAATGCTATATTATTTTAGATATAATATGATATATTACATTGTACTATTTTGAACTAAAAAAAATCTTACCTATAAATATAGCAATAGAAAAATCCCATTAACAGCAAAAATAAACAAATTCCCATAGATATGCTTTACAAGGGACGTTCAAATCTAAACAAATATTTAAAAATGTATATAGAGGCACAAAACATATTCTAAATAAACTAAGTCATGTATAAAACACACATTCACATATATTTCTCTCTCTCTCCTCTCTCTCTCTCTCTCTCTCTCTCTCTCTCTCTCTCTGTCTGTCTGTCTTGCATGTCCATGTGTGCAGAAAGATGGGGAAGTATTTGCTTGTAATGTTATCCTAATGTTTGAAAACATGTTCTGTCCAACACAAGGAACATAAAGAAGTCCAGATATACACTTATGTGGCAGTACATTCATACATGGGGGCTTAATTACTGTTATAGGAAGAAATTTTAAATCAGAAAAAAATGATTATTTAAACGCAAAATCTTCTTAGGACTAAATAAAAAGTTAATTGCAACAAAAGAGACAAGAGTAGACAGCCATCACTTTATAGCGTTGGGTCACTACTCAAGCACTTGCTTCCAAGGTTAGACAACCTCTTTACCTTAGCAAAACACAATGCTACGTCAAATCTCCTTAAAGAAATTATATATTTCAATTTTACCTTCCCAAATGGCAAGCCACTAAAGCCCAGTGACAAACATACTGTGACCTAACTAAGTTAAATCAGTGCACCCAGAAGAGAACCGGCTTCCTGAGTTCATTAATAACCAAAAGTGAGAACAAAGTCTTTTAATGAGCGGTAACCTAATCAGTGAGTCACATTCTTGAGAAATGTTACAACCTTACTTCCTAATTACAGATATAATATGTTCAAGTACTACAAAATACTATAGAAACTGCAAGCTACACCCACGGGTCAGATTTACCATTATTACTAAAGCCTTTTATTTTCATTTTTATTTATTTAAAAATTTTTATATTATTATTACATATACATGTGTGCATGCAGTCTCTGCATACATGTTCAGGCATGTGCATTCAGAGGCCAGAGGTTGACTTTGTATGTCTTCCTCTATTACTTTCCACTTTACTGTTTGAGACAGACTTTCATTGAATCTGGCCATTTTGTTTTGGCAAGGCTCTATGGCCACTGATCCCTAACGATCCTCCCTTCCCAGGATCTCACTGCTATGGTTATATATAGGCTACCACACCCAGTTTTTACATGGGTGCTGGGGATGTGAACTCATAACCTCTAACTTGCCAGCAAGCTATGTCTCAACCCCTACTAAACTTTTTTAAACCTACACATGTGTTGTTCTTACTAAATACACACAGACTTTTGGGTATATAAAAACAAAACAATCCCCCCCCAAACAAACAAACAAACACAAAAATCACTGCTGCTGCTCAGGAAACAAAATCATAGATAGGGAGTTCAAGTTTGAAATGTCTGATAAATGATATGATTTCACATGAAAACTACTACAAGTACGTGGTTACTTCAATGTATAGGAATATATGTAAACTAGACTGCAAGAAAATGTTCAAATACTTTCACAGTGACAGCTTATAAAAAGGAGAAACCAAAACCAAACCAAACCAAAACCAAACAAAAAAACAACCAACCAAAACACAGATTGATTAAAAAAAAAAAAAAGAAAAGAAAAAGAAAAGAAACTTTTTCTAACTTCTATTTAGGATGTTATTTTAAATTCATAGTTAATCTTTGAGTCTGTTTATTTAGATATGTGATTTAAAAAATTGTACCTTTTTATAATAAAGTTCAAAATAAAAATATTTTAAAAATTAGAAATAAATCTGGTGCTGCTGTTGTTTTTCCCTATATAGTGTAATCTGGCTTGTCAGCCCTCCCATGGCTCTGCTGGGGTCCCCATGACAGGATCTCCTTCCTCACTGACTTTTTTTGGACCTCCCAAGCCTTCCTGTGACCCTGCTGGTGTCGCTTACACTTGCTTCTCCAGTGTATGCTCAAGGTTGCTGGCTACCAGGCACTGGCTCCCTCACCAGACTCTTACTTGATACTCTTTACAGATCAAAACTGAATTCTGGCCCCATAGAAAAAATATTTCTTTTATTTATTGACTCTCTCATACCCCTGCCTTACACACTTCCCTTCTGCTTCTTCTTCATGCAGGAACCTTAGCATGAGTTGGATATTGGTCAAGAGCACCTGAGCCACTCACATGACCTTGAGCTAGAATAAAGGGAAGCTAAAGAGAAGAGCCAAATAATGTGCGCTTATAATGAACCTACCCTTCCCATCCTGGGCAGAGAGGGATTCTGAAAGGCTATCTTTTGAAGAGTCTGTTCATAGACGTGGAGACAGAATAGCCTTTTGTAAGGAGAGTAAGTTTCACTTGAGTTGGAACACAGGAGACCACAGGTCGTGGTACTGTGTATTAGAGAATGGTATGGCCACTGTGGTTTTCATGGCAAAGTTGATGCTGATCTTTGAATATTTTATAATACTTTACTTCTATCTCACTTCAAAATGAGAAGAAGAGAGTGGGTAGGTAAGTTAGCATAATATATAAGAATAGAGATCATGAGGTATCTTTTACCCCAAAGGGGGTGGGAGGGATTTTTTTTTCCCCTCAGAATAACCATGGGTGAGCATTCTGATGAGCAGGAACACACATTAGGGGCTAAACAGTCTGGGACTGCATGTGATGAGAGAGATCATGTGACCTCCTGGTCTTTGGTCTCAGGTTCCCACATCCCCATCAGAGGAGAGATAAACTCCACCCCATCTCCTCCTACCCCATTTCTACTTACTTTGTGCCCTCATCATGGCGCACCTACGTTAAGCCCACTAACTCATTCTACCTACCTCCTTTAAAGGGGGCTGGAATTGAGAACTTTAAAGTCAGGAACCGAGGAGGTTACTCTTGTCATCTCTCAGGTGTGCAGTCTCTCCTCTCTTCTTGTTTGTTCCAGTCTCCTGCCTCTTTCTGCAGACCGGCATTCTCTACTTCAGCATGTTCATGGAGTCCAGTGTTGCCCCAATCCCACGCCTAACCTCACCTCCAAGTTAAAATGCCCTAACACTGACAGGGTCATCAGTCTGTGTCCCTTCACCCAAAATCTGACTCTGAAAAGTACATACTACAGCCTGATTTCTCTTAGTAGTGGGTCTCAAACTCACATATGCTGAAGGGTCACCTGGGATACTTATAACAAAGGTATATGCCTTTATTTTGGGACAACTTAAAAAGTGGATGCTTCCCTAGGACATAGGCATTCTAACTGGGCCTCTAGGAACTTGACTCTGGTTTTCCCTCCCTAAGTTTAAGTGTGTAACCTGTTTCACTCAAGACCAATAAAGGAATATATATGGGACAATGGGATTTTTGGGGGGAATGGTAATCTTACATGGGAATGTGAGCAAGGAATGAATGACCTGTCCCCTTAACACTCAGGTAAAGGCCTCTACATTCTGGTCTAGTAGCTCTTTCAGGTCATCTTAATAACATTCTGGGCTTCTTCTACTCAGTATAAACTTAGCACTTACCACACTCCAGCCAAATCTCTTTATTGTTGTCCATTCTTGAGGGATTTCCCCAAAAGTTCAGAAAGAGAGGAAATAATAGCTAAGAGTTCAGTTTCATGATCAGCACTAAGACAAAGCTACTTTAAAGACACAAAATGCCTTCCAGACCAGCATGACGTGTTTGATCTTATCTGAATGACCAGCTGATCTTATTTATTTTAGGGGATAGAGGCATGGGAGTTTAAGCCACAATGCATGGCTAATCTAACCATCTACAGGCAAGAGATCTTCTCTAATCAGACTTAGCCTGGATGGAGATGGTGGAGAACAGGGGCAATGGATAAGGAGTCTGGTCTTCTGATTGCCATAGCAGTGACATCACTATGACCAGGTGGTTGCACTAGGCTGTCTTAAAGGCCAGTGCTATCAAGGTTCTTTTACACCTTTTGGTTCTGATTTTATACTCACCCATCAACCTCCTCAATATGCTTTCATTTCCCATGTAGGTTTGCCTACAGGGAGAAGAATTTGCTGATCACACACTTTCCAGTATTTGGGTCCCTGCTATAGTCCTCTCCCACTGTAAATTTCTGAACCAGATTTGAGGGAACAGGAGTGCTTTGCTTCAATTCCCACATCAGTATAGTTCTAAGTGAAGTCCCTGAGCTTTGTAAAATGTGGGTCTACACACATGAATCCTTCAGGAAAGGGAGACTGCTAGGTCTTTGTAGGCTTGAACACCATACTGGATCATTGGGGCCTTCATATAGGCCAGGAGAATACCAACCCAGCTCCAAGGGCCCACTCTGCCATATTAGCCCCTCCCCAGGCAGCGCTCCCCCACAAGCATAGGCAGCTAGTTTGCTAAGCACATTTCCTTACGTTCCAGGTAACAGGAGTTCTCATTCAGTAGGGATTATACCACTCACTTCTGGAGTGCCAGAGTCTGGCAAGAGTCTGTCCCAAATAGGCTGAGTATCAACACTTGCGGATGGATTGAACAAATGGACAACATTTGGATATTCTGCTCACTTCTCCTCATCATGTGATTCATCATGTCTGGTCTGAATCAGTCAGCAAACTAGTAAAAAAGGGAGCAAGTTCTGTGAGGTCTCCCTTCTTGGCAGTAGTACAACATGCCCCCTTAGTGTCTTCCAGTGCTGGGACTCCAAGCCAAGCCACCTCTCACCCAAACTCAAGGTGGTCTCCCCACACCAGGTGTGCCTACTCTACCCTCTGCACCTTGAAACCAGATGGTTTCTACACGTGATCTTCATGTCATTTTTGTGATGCAAATACCTCAGTGGCTTCCCATGTACTTCTGGTTAAGCCCAAATACTTACCATTGACTTTAAGGCCTAGCAGGATGAAGCTCTCACACTTACCTTCTCTCTCCTCAGTCAGTTGTAATCCACCTCTTCTCTTGTTCTAGGCATCCTGGGTTTTCAGCTCCACTCTCTGCATTCCTCAGGAACGTTTTGAGCCCTCTGACCAATTTATTCTCCCCGTGAAGCAAACCATTTATAATCCTTCAGAGCTCAGCTTTAAGATTCCCAAGTACCTCAGGGAGGTACCTCTCCCAAATTAAGTTAGTTTCTCCATGCAGATGTGTACTTTCAAGGGCATAAACCATACAGCCATATTTTAGACATTTTTAATTTTCCCATAATGCTCCATGAAAATACTTCTAATACAATAATACAACTAAGAAAACTTAGTTGGGATGGTCCCTAGTACATGGTACAAAGCATATACTAGGTCGGTGGATAGAATTTCTCCTGCTTCTTTGTTGCCCAACAAAAGGTAAACAGGAAGCCTGAAGGAGTACCTGAGTGTCAGATGGAGTAAGGCTAAGGAGGAAGTCCCAGCAAATTCATTACCCACTAGACAGGTGTGCTCTCAGAAAGCACAAATGGTGTTCTTGTAGTTGTGTAGCATATATGTACATCAGGAAATTGTCAGTGTGAGGAAGAGAAGAGGAAACTTCAAAGATGGGTGTGGTACTCTGAGGTGTGAGTATCACTCACCTGGCCCAGCCACCTAGCTGTTGGAGGACCTAGTTAGTCTTCCTCTTGCCAGTTGTCTCCAAGAAGGATAGAAGATCAAGAAGGTAAAGCTGTGGAAAAAAAAGAAAACATGAAGCAACCAATTTATTTCACAGTTACAGTGTTCTTTGGATGGGAAGCAACCACTTTTTTTTTTTCCCTACAGAGCAGATATCAAATGTATCCAGGACACTACCCAGAAAATGTCCCCAGTAATCAATTATTCCCAAGACACATGCTGTACCCTGGACTCTGATTATAGCCTTTTCCTATATGAAGGGCACTGAAGAAATTCCTGAGGTATCTTGGTAAGTTCGGGGGATTCTGATTAAGGAATGAACCCAACTGGTTACTAATTAACCGTATGACACCATTCATCCTAAAAGTGCAAGGAAACATATTGCAGGTGAAAATTAGAGGAAAACAAATGGCCAGGGAGGGACTTAAAATATTTTGATAGTCAAAGTAGCCTTCTAGTGGCTTTAACAATCTTCTGGGTGTTGCCAGTGATTCACATTCCATACCCTTTTCCCAGGATTGTGAGCTGGACAGTTGGGTGTGATTCACTTTTGGTGCCCCTGTATGAAAATATTAGTTCCAGTCACCTATGTGTGGACATATGATGGAGGCACTGTAGCCCCTGACATCTGCCATACCCAAAATAAAACCTCTAAGGTCCCAGTCCTTAGCCTACCAAGATGAAACAGGGCTCTGTAACTGTCACTAATAAAAAGCCAGCCCCTTCTTCAGACCTGCTGCCTGCAGGTGACATATCCACAGTGAAAAATCAGACACCCCCTTGTGGCCAACAAAGATGGTGCCAGTGAGGGTGGAGGAGGCTGAGGACCATGTCAATCAGGAATAGAATCCCTCCCCAAAGCCAGACCCTGTTGTCATTCAAGATGATACTTGAACAGTGAATACCAGATGCCCCCTTGTGGCCAACGAAGATGGCGCCAGGGGGAGGAGGGCGCTGCAGTCAGTACCAGAGAGCCCCTCCTTCGGGCCGCCTCTGCAGCAAGCCCAGATGTCATTCAAAATGACACTGGTAGAATGAACACCAAACGCCCCCTTGTGACCAACAATGATAGCGCCAGGGCCCAGTCACTCAGAAAGAGCTCCTCCCTCGGACCTGCCCCTGCAGCCAACCCAGTTGTCATTCAAGATTGCCCATGTGCCATAAATGGCCAGGCCATAAAGAATAATGCCATGGTGAGCAGGGCTGCATGGTCCCTTGGACCAGAAATTCTTTCCTTCCCTCATGCCTGCCTCTAGTGGCCACTCCAGCTATTACTCAAGGTGACAGCAGTGGAAAAAAAAAACTAGAGAACAACCCCCAACCATGACTAGTAAAGATGGCGCCCAGGTGGGCAGGATTCTGTAGTCCGGATCAGAGCTCCGCCCTCTGGCCCTCCTTCTGCAGCAAAACAAGCTGTCATTCAAATGGCTACTGCACCATAAACGTCAGCAAAGATGGCGTCAGGTGGGCAGAGCTCCATGCTCATTCTGAATGAGGGAGACCACACCCCTTCTTTCAGCCCGCCAGTCCAGCAGTCATTCAAGATGATACCCTTACTTCAGACACCGCCTCCCCATGGCCAACAATGGTGACGCTAAAGATAGACAGGGGTGACTTGCACCATCAGTCAGGATGATAACCCCTTTCTGGGGCTTGCAAGACAGGTTAGCACTCAGCGCCATAAATCCTCTCTCTAGCCTGCCTCTTGCAGCTAGCCAGTCCAGCTGTCAATCAAAATGGCACCTTCACAGATCACTTCAGACACTCCATTCATGGCAAACAGATGACGCCAAGGTGGGTGGACTTGTGTGCCAATCAATCAGGACAAGAAAACTCCTCCCTCAAATCCCGCCCACCCCCCCAGCCAGCATGTCATTCAAGATGGCGTCTGCACCATAAAGGTTAGCGGCCAGCTGTTGCTAGCAAAGATGGCGCCAAATTGGGCGGGGCTCTGTGGGCACTCAAGACCAGAGAGCCCCTCCTCCTGGCCCGCCTCTTGCAGCAAACAAGTCCAACTATCACTCAAGAGGACTCCGGCTGAGAACTTCACAGGCCCATAAAACCGTGTGGCCACTTCAATCAAAGCCAGAGCCCCTCCCTCAGGCCCACCCCCTGAAGCCAGATGGGCTGTCATTCAAGATTGTGCCCCGCCTTATCAGCAGTCCTTCTTCATAGCCCCGCCCTGCCACTCCCTTCTTCACCACCAGCCAGCAAAGATGGCGTTAGGGTAGGCGGGGTTTCGTGGTGACTCAGGATTATAAAGCCCCTCCTTATAGCCCGCCTCTTTGCAGCAAGCCAGTTCAGCTGTCATTCGAGATACCTGCAGAGCATCGAAGCCCCACCCTTGGCCAGCAAAGATGGCGCCAGGATGGGCGGAGCTATGAGGCCCTGTCATTCAGAGTAATAGCCCCTTCTAAAGCCCACCTGCTGCAGCCAGCTGGGCTGTCACTCATGATGGCACCTATACAGTTACTGTCTGTGGCGCGGGTATAACCAGCCAAGGTGAACAAGGTCCTGTTGGTTTTGTCAGTCACTCGGGACGACAGCCCCTCCCTCCAGACAACCGGGTGACACTTTTTAACTGTTCATAAACCCCACAGTGCTCTTCATAAATGGAGCCAGACACAGCCTAGGGTCAAAAGACCTATCAGTTGATGTCGATTTGAGGCTCTGCAACCAAAACCTAGCCACAGAAAAACGGAGTGTTGGAGCCTGCGGCGCCATCCTTTAAATGGAAGGCCGCGAGGCGGCAGCATTCGCGCGGCAAACTAAGACTACCTAGCTCCAACCGGTAATGATGGAGCGTCTAGACCACTCGGCCAGTCAGATAAGACAACCATTGGGGCGCATCTTTACTGCCAACCAGCAAAGAAGGAGAAAGAGGAGATAGCACCCCGTATACTCAAGCCACTTTCGGCCTTTTACACTCTTTAGTGCGAGCTAAAGGCGCGCCTGCGCGGCAAATCCCGCTGTCATTTCAAGATGGCGCCAGGTGGGCTGGGCCTGCCGAGTCCGCCATGGCCCCAAGTGGGCCAACGTCAGTGGGTCTTAGCCACGCCCTCACCCACAGGCAGCCAATCAGGATGATCCTGCGCAGCAAACCTGTCTCCACCCTCCAAGATGGCGCCAACTGGGTGGAGCCGAAAAGTATCTCACAGACTCCGCTTTGGTCCCGCCCCTAAGCGGCCCTCAGCCCCGCCCATCGCCACTGCGGCAAAACAAGACCCGCCCCCGAGAACAGTACCGCGCGCCTAGCGGTAGATGGCTAGATTGCGAAGACCCTGCCAGCCAGACGACCTGGCGATCGGGTTAACCGCATAGCCCTTAAACTCTGCTGAGCAAAGAAAATGAAACCACAGAAGAGGTGGCTCAGAGACGGCACTCTGATGTCCACTGTGGTGGTCTTGTGACAATACTCCTGCACCGTCTGCATGGCTGTCGGCCACGCAGGCAAGAGAGGGAGCTTGGATTCTCCCGGGATTCTGGGTGGTTCACCCCTAAAACCCTAAGACCCTAAGATCGCGGGACCCTGAGGCTCCGAGGCCTCGACCTACAGAATACCCCTTTAATTCCCTCTCACCTAAATGGCATCCCTGCGGCAACACGGCCGCTCTGTGGTGATTCCCCCTTCCCGAAGGCGCAGTCTGCAGCCTTGTCAGTCACCCTTGGGGAGCTGTGATTTGGTCTGCCGCCCCTGGCCCGCGGCAACGCACCCCCGAACACCATCTGAACTCTGCAGACGGTATCTAAGAGGGTGCATGCCGCAGAGCAGGCAGGTGGCCGGCTGACTCACCTCCCGGAGCACCGCACTCTACGCACACACCCCGACCAGGGTCGGCAGTCTAGTGCACCCACACTGAACTGGGCGCCCGGCGGCGCCACCAGCCCAGGGTGGACATCTCTCCGCTTCTCCTCCGATGCTCGTCCTCCCGCGACTCCTGACTCCCCAGCGTCTGCAGCAAGAGCTGCAGGACACCTCCTTGTCAGGGTCCTCTGCAGAGGCGGAGCTTCCTCTCTGACCAATCCAAGACCCCATTCCCCGCTTTGGGCCCTCACCACGCCTCCCATACCCTGCCAATCAGACTGCTGTTGTCAAGGCAACAGCTTGGCGCCAAGGCACGGAGTTGACGTCAACGGAATCAGTGTTAGGGGCCCCCAAGCAGAGTCTGGAAAAGGGGGATGGGATGTGGGTGTGAAGGGATGCAGCCCCCCCAAAAGAAATCGGGGTGAATCAGAAATACCTACTAATGATGCCCTAATGCAAAACCTGAGAAGAGAGAGAGGGGAAAAGAACAAGCATATATTTGTCTAAAATCGGGAAAAGAGAAAACCCATGAAAAATCGAGGCAGAAACACATACGTTGAGGTCTAACCACGAACGATAAAGGTGGAAGAAAGGACTTTTCTGCCTGCAACACCCAAGCACTAAGCTAATCTCTTTAATAAACGAAGAACTATTGGAAACCAACAAGGGAAAGACAAAAGCAAACCAAAAAAGGGGGCAAAAGAGACCGCAAGTCACAGGACAATGCAAATGGCTGGAAGAATCTTGACCTGACTATCTGCGTAGCGAAACGCCAACCTGAGCTACCGGGTGAAGGCGGTGTATGGCAGCGCGCTGAATCGCATGTGGTCACCCACCATTGCGTGAATCC
Organism: Mastomys coucha; assembly: GCF_008632895.1. NCBI lineage: Eukaryota > Metazoa > Chordata > Mammalia > Rodentia > Muridae > Mastomys > Mastomys coucha. The sequence goes on from NW_022196904.1 coordinate 3,513,936, forward strand.
ACTGCATAGAATAGCAAGAAATTGCGAGGGGAGTAAGCAGGTAGATTACCAAGCCTGCCTCGGATAGAAGACATTCCTATATCACCAGGAAAAATAACGGGGATATCGCTGCCATAAAGGACCTGGATCGTAATAGATCCAATGAAATAAAACCCGTTGCTGAAGTTTGTAGAAACGAAATGGTAAGTGATTTTTCTTTTTGCTTTCCTTCTCATTTGTTTCTTTGTTAAAAATATACAAATGTGGGCAAAGCTTCTGGAACGAGGTGCAAAAAAATTTTTAACTGGTTACCTCTAGGAAAAGGAATGGGGGAGGGGAGGACAGACTACAGAAAGATGATTTTGGCTTTCTTCTCTGTACCCATGAATTTCCTTGGCAGATAAATAAGTATTTTTCCCTGGCAGTAAAATCGATGAATTATTAAAAGTTTGTTAATGTACTATTGATGGAACCATTTCACTGCCAAGAAATTTAAGGAAATAAAAGCAGGTGTGTGAAAGACTAATTACAGGGGAATTTACGGAGCGTCCTTTCTTATGACTGAGAATGTACTCTGTAAAACAGAATTGAATTCCAGTAAATCCACAAATTGTATTTTTGTGTGGCTGCTAAAACTCCAGGTCGTATATTTTTATTAGATACATAAAATGCAGTGTTTTAATTTTAAAGGAAAAAAATGCAAGACCGTGGTCCATGGATTAAGCGCGATTTTATCTAAGAGCATAGCTAATCTGATACCTCAAATTCAGTTTTATATTTATACTCAAAGAATTATCTGTGCTTGCTTGCTAGATAGTGAAGTGGTGGGTTTATGGTGAGGGTATGTAGTTTAAATTCCCCAGACCTAAGATAGGGTTTCTCACCTCACAGAGATCCATAAAACATGAATGAACACAGCATACAGTATAAGTGAATGCCACACTATGCTTAGGTCTTTGAATCTGACTATTCATTCTGTTCCTCGGGAGAGCTGTTAAACAATGCCCATGCTTAGGACCCCCACAGAGATTGATTTTGGAGCCCCCAGGAAATCCTAATATCTTTTGGGGGTGTTAATTTAATATACTCAAAAGGACTGGACCCCCTCCTTCTGCAAAACCAGTTTATCTCTGGATCCTGGATCATCAGCTGTCTGGGAAGTCAGTAGGCTGTAAAAGCTCCCGGGGAGATAAGATCTCCCCTTTGCCTTAGGATTCTCCATGCTTACTATCTCTCGAAACTGTACACAGTCTCTTTTCACCCGTTCCACAGCCTCACTACATGTCTTTGGCTCATATACGTGTCATGAAGACTTCCCTTTCATTTCCCCGAAATTATATGACAATTTCACCAACTCTCTTCATGTTTAATGAATTTGAAGAGATTGAACATCTGAAATGGAACAGGAACAACCACCTTTCTATTGTCTCTTGTCCGGGGGCTGGGGGTAACACTGTATGGTCCTCTACATACGTGGCTTCTTCCCCATCGTAGCTTACTTTTCCTTGACTCACTCTCCAAACAGCTGGATGTTCTCAGGGAAGAATGTGACCACCGATCTTACACAACCTCTCCCTAGGTAGCCACCTATTTCCTAACCCCGTCACAAGGTTTAAATGGCTAGTCACACACCAGTAAATCCTAAATTCCAATCCTATGTTATAGACTCTCCATACAATCCCAATCCAATATATTCAACAGTCCTCATGAAAGCAGATGTTCCCTTCATATATTTAACAGATAATTCAAAAGCACTTAAAACTGCAGGTTACATGGCTGGGATGGCTGTAGTTCATTTGGTACAGTGCTTGCCTAGCATGCAGGAAACACACTGGGTTTAATCCTGAGTATCAAACACTTCTTTTTTTTCCTTTATCCTCATGTCTAAAAACATTATCAGTTGCTATAGGAAAAATCTCACAATTTTTTATTTCTTACATCTCAGGATATCCCACTCACTATGTTAAAAACACATTCCAATTTTGTCCCATAGATTTCCACCCAGTTTTCCTACTAAAGTTTCTTCTATTTTAGACTCTTCCTACTGATACTTTCCACACTGCCCTGAAATGATTTTTGAGGGCACAGAGAGATCTTTCAAAGCAAAAACAGGTAAAAAAAAAAAAATGTCTTTCCCCCACTAGTCTGAGTTACCTACCTTCTAAGCCATACTAATCATTGTCAACAAAATGCAAAGGGCTGTGGTGCCTTTAGGTCTTGAAACAGCGTCAGACATTGGTACTATAAAATCTAACAATCTTTTCCTTAGGAGTAATAGCTTTTATGTCTGAAGAAAATGGTCCTTAAGAAAGTTAATGGAGATTCTAACATTCTAATAATAAATACTAGGTTTTAGGGATTTTTTTTATAAATGTATTGTTGTGTTTCTAATGGTAGAGATGTCTCTCACACACACACTTTATCATGTTTCTGTATCAGGGTATCTGTTCCACTGGCCCATTTGCCCACCTTTGTGTATTAACACACCATGTTCATTAATACTGCTTTATGATGCCTGACTTTTGAAGGGCTTCTCCTTCCTCTCTTTGGTTTTCTAAATGCTCCCCAATGTTCCTCACCTTGTTGTTTCCAAATGAATTTTTCAAATGGGTTTGTCAAGTTTGATGAAATATCCTCCCGAGATTTGTGTTCATGTTTTATTAAGGCTGGAAAGTGATTTAGATAAGGTAGCAAATGTCATGTTATCAAACACCTTTATCTCAGACTACCGCCTGTGCTGCCTTCTCTTCATATCTTATAGATATGAACAAGATAATATGATTTTTTTTCCTACAAAGGTCCTACTTGCCTTTAGGAAATGTTTCTCCTATTCATTGTTGTCAGTCATTTCTACTTGGTCATTTTGAAAAAAATTCAGATTTATAGAAGTTGTCAAGATAGTACAAAGATTCCTATTGCAATTTTGCCTGGATGAGAACATCTCAACAGAACCTTGGCACAGGACACTGTAAAAAAGAAATCAATAATAGGACAAACTCTGAGACTACAGACTAGGCTTAGATTTTACCCATCTTTCTATTAAATATTAATATCTGTATCACAAACAGGACCCCCAACACCACACATACACAAAAACATGACTCCTAATACCACCCCCACCAAACACACACACACACACACACACACACAGGACCCCAGTATCACACGCACACACACAGGACCCCAGTATC
>NW_022196904.1:3517348-3549915 GCF_008632895.1 Mastomys coucha
ACACACACACACACACACACACAGGACCCCAGTATCACACGCACACACACAGGACCCCAGTATCACACGCACACACACACACACACGCACACACACAGGACCCCAGTATCACACGCACAGAAAACACAGTTCATTTGGTGCAGTACTCGCCTAGCATGCATGAGACACTGGGCTCAATCTCTAGTATCAAATACCATTTTTTTGTCTTTTTCCTCATGTTCAAAAACATTATAGGCAAAACACAGGACCCCCAGCACCACACACACACAGACACACATACGCACACACAATGCCTAGCATGCATGAGACACTGAGTTCAATTTCCAGTATCAAACACCATTTCTTTTTTCGTTATGTTCAAAAACAGCATCAGGTGTTATAGGTAAAACACAGAACCCCCAACACCACACACAAAACACAGGATGCCCAGCACCACACACACACAACACAGGACCCTCAGCACCACACACACACACACACACACACACATACACAACACAAAACGCCCAGCACCACACACACATACCACACACACACACACACAAAGCACACAGGACCCCCAGCTCCACCACCAAACAACCCACACATAAATATATACATACACACACACACACACACACACACAACACAGGACCTCCAACACCACACATACAACATAGGACCCCGCAACACCATACACACATACGCGTGCACACACATACACAAAACACAGGACCCCCAACCACACACACGTACACATACACATACACAAACACCAAACAGGACCCCACCCCTAACACCAAACAACCCACCATACATACAAACACACACACACACACACACACACACACACACACACACACACATATTCAGGCCCTCAGAGTTTCTTAGCATTCCTTATTTTCCGTAAACTTGGCTGTTTTGGTGTATACAAAGGGAAATGTTGCATAGAATATTTTCAGCTTGGGTTTATATGATGTTTTTCTCATGACCTGACCTGTGTTATACATTTTTTTTTGAAGGGAATATTAGCCATTGCTGTCTGCGTGTCGATGTTTGAGCCGGTGAACTGACTGGCGGCTTTTGTTAACTGATTATCTTTCTATTGACTTCCCTGGGATTTTTAAAATGTTAATATCTTCACTAATTATTGTGTTCTGTTTTGTTTTAATCTTTTATTAACAATTGTATCTCTTTGATGAGACAAGATAAGTCTGATCCTAACCCTGAGAGAAAGGACAGTCACATTTGACGTCGAGTATAAATGTCTGCCGTGGACATTTTGGCAGAGCCTCTTTATTGGAGGTTGTAAAAATCCTACTTTTAAAAAAAGTTACCATTCATGAATTTAATTTTATGGCTTTTCTGTATTTGTTGAGATTTGATGATTTCCTATCTACTAAGAATGTGAATCACAGCAGTTTCTGAGATTAAAATGTGTTTATATTCCTAAGCCCTACTCAACCACGCTTATGAGGTCCTGGTTTATACACATGTGCAGCTGGATACCATTTTTTGTGTCTCATTTCACACTTTTATTATTATTATATTGTCCTTGTCTGGCTTGGGTATCAAAGTTATACAAGCCTTATAAAATACTTTACAGTTTATAATCTTTTCTTTCCAATGGGAATTATGTTTTTTATTTATATTTTTATAGTTCTTGGATTTTTTGCTGTTTTGGGTTTTTTTTTCCCCAGCTTTGCCAAAGACTTGATGTCTTTGTTTTTGTTTTTATTTTGTAAAAGTGGCTTTTGATTCTACTGACCACATTTTTTCTTCTTTGTCATTTAATTTGCTCTTGATTTCTTTCCTAGTTATTTGAGCTCCTTTTCCTAGCTTCTTGAGTTGCATATTTATCTCATTTATTTTTATTTTCTCTTAATTTTTAACATATGCATCCAAGGCTATAAATTCTCCTCCAAGTGCCACTTGAACCAGATCCCACATACCTCGTCGTGGTTCAGATCTGCACTTTGTTTCCATTAGTGGCGTAAAGGAATGCGTTTACGATTTTGAATTCTACCTTTTAAAAAAAAAGAAGAAAAGAACTGTCTTTTGAATGTAGATTTTGAAAATCCACTGCATTGCAGTGAAATACAACTAGTCTGTGCAATTGGTCATTTCCGTAAGGAGTCCTTTCTCTTAGGGTTTGCTTGATTTTTGAATTGTTCAAGGTGTTAGATAAGAAACAGTATTCTCTAATTGCTAGAAATTAATTTCCATTTACATTCATAAGACCAAACTTGCTAATTATGTTTATATTTCCACTGTTCTAATTTTTTGCCTGCTTCATCCATTCACTCTAAATAGTTCCAATTAGTATGAACTAATATGCCTGTGCTTTTTATCCATTGCTTCTTGTGGTCTTTGCTTTAAGTATTTCAAAGTCACATTGTTAGGTGTGAACAAGTCCAGAGTCCTTTTGTTAAACGACACCAGGAAGCAGAGCCATTTACACTTGTAATTACTGAGATATTTATTTAATATGCCTCTTCTTTTTCATTTTCTCCTTTCCAGCTTTCTGTTGGGTTGGCTGAATTTACCTTATTGTTTTTTACTTCCTTCTGGTTTTTTTTTTGTTCCATTCTTTTATTTGATTTTTGTTAATTCTTTATATTCTTAATTTATAAAAATAAAAAGACATCTAAAAAATACTAAATGTATTGAAGCAAAGATTCTGGCACACCCCAACAATGCATTGGATCTCTCATCTCTACCATCATTTTGTTATACCTTTTTTTGTTTGTTCTTCCAGTTAGGTTTGGCTTTTTTGTTTGTTTTGAGACAAGGTCTCACTGTGTAGCCCTGGCTGTCTTAGAACTCACTATGTAGACCAGGCTAACCTTAAACTCACAGACTTCAATTTGCCCCTCTCTGCCTCCTGAGCACTGGGATTAAAAGCACGCACCACAGCACCCAGCTAGCTATACCCATTAACCTCCAACTGCCCCAAAATCCATAGTAGAAAATATTAATCATATGGTCTGATGGATTGCCAAGGCATTTATTCTAAGAGCCCCCTCTTTTCTTCCAGGTTCACCCTACTCCCCATTTCAACACCTTTAAAAGATATTTTTGAGTATCTGCAGAGCCAGGAAAGGGGTTTAAAGATGCTGCTTATAAGTTTTCTCTTTGTCCTGACAATATTATTCTTTTGTCATCTAACACTACAGATGAGACCTTCCTGTCAGGCACAATGTCTCTTTTTAAGGATGCTGGTTTTTCACCACAGCTTTTCATATAGGAATACGGTTGGCATAACAGCGACCAGTTGGGATGTGATAGCTCTCTTCTATTCGGCAAAATTCTTAGCCAATATGTCCTTAGACGGCCCTCTACTTTTACCTCATGTCTATTTGTCTCTACCTCTTAGAGCATAATAGTTTCCCCTTTTGTTTATGAAAGCAGTTACTTTTTACAGCTCTACTTTTTAGATTTGTTTTTAATGCATATAGGTATTTTGCCTACCTGTACATTTTTGTCTCGTGTGTATGAGGTATCTTAGAGAGCCTGGAACAGGGTGTTATATCCCCCTGAAACTGGAGTTACAGATGGTTGTAGCCCTCCTTGTAGGTTCTGGGATCTGAACCTATGTCCTCTGCAAGAGCAGCAAGCACTATTAACTTCTGGTCCATCTCGCTAGCCTCTACTTTTAAGATCTTTGAAAGATACAGTATCCGTAAAATGTTTACCTATAATATACACACACATACACACACACACACACAGACATATATATACATATATATATATATATATATATATATATTATGACATATTTAAAACATTCCAGTAGAAACTTTAAAATTGAAAAAAATGTGTCCACTGTCATTAAATCTTTCTACCATTAACATATCTTAAATACTATTATAAAATTACCACTATCATTCCAAATTTATATTAAAGTAGACTTTAGCTCAGCGCATCAACCAACAGATTCACAGTATGACATTAATCAAAAGTATTTCTGTTTAGGATGTCGAGATGGCTCAGTCAGCAGAACACTTGCACTGTAAGTGTGAAGACCTGAGTTCAATCCCCCGCACCAACATAATAAAGAGATGGTCACAGGCCATATTTGTAATCCTAGTGCTGGAGAGACAGAGACAGAACCACCCCTGGGGCTTACTGACCAGTAAGTCTAGCCTAATTGGTGAGCTTTGAGTTAAATGAGAGACCTTGTCTCAAAATATAAAATGGAGAGAGATTGACGAAGACAAGGGACAATGACCCCCAGTATTTGCCTGCACACACACATACACATGAACACACAGTATTGTCTTTGTTGCTTATAACAGTTGTTGCTTCCAAGTGTACAGTGCCATTTTCCTGAGGCTATATGACCTGTGATACCATAACAGGCTGAAGGCTCAAGCAAATGAAAATTCCAGCTGTTCCCTATCAAGTCTGAGGCCGAAGACATTTGCAGAGATGTAAAACGATGCTACCAGGTAATCTGTCTCAAAAAGTCATTTTTTTCACTTAAAGGGTTATCTTAGCTTGTGATGGCTTTATTGCTACTACTTTAAATTAGTAAATGTGCATTTAAAATTGTTTGATTTCTTGCCTTTTAAGGTAAGTAAGAATCAATGGATCACAATTGCTAGTATTTATGTCATGCCAATGGTATGCTTTGGTATATACTTATCAGCCTCCATATTGCTTTTTATAATGGGTATATTTATTTACATCTCTCTAACAAGACTTCTCTCCACACCCATGTCCGCCATTGTAGAAGGTAATGAGGTGATATCTCATCCTGCTTTTACTTTGCCTTTCTGCCGTGATTATTAACGCTGAGCGTGCTTTCATGGACCTGACGGTATCTTCTGATAAATGTCTGTTGGGGTCCTTTGTCGTCATTGTCATTTTAAAATTCCTTGGGCGGGGAAGAGTGATGGACTATTATTACTCAGCTGTGAAGAAACAGAAGTCACAAGTCTTGCAGAAAAATGGTTGGGTTTGGAAAATATAAAAGAACTGACTCAAAGTCAGGAAAAACAAAACCCAGCACCTTGGTCTCTCTCCATATGTAGATCCTAGCCTATGATGTATATACATGTGTATGTATATGTGTGTGTGTAATATTTATATACATATGTATATATTACATATATTAGTTAATTGTTATACACACAGAGAGATATAAGTGTGAATATAGTGTAATATTTAAAAAGAAGACCAAGTAAGGGTTCTAGAAGGTGATAAGGAGAGGCAGAAGGCAGGTAAAGGACACATGATTTATAAAGAGGCTAGAAAGATAACTGCTTTTCTAGTTTCTAATCTGTTGTAGAGTGCGAATGTGTGTGTGTGTGTGTGTGTGTGTGTGTGTGTGTGTGTAGTAGGTAAGGACATAAATGTATAAGCGACGGTGACAATGTAAAGCCAAAGCACAGTTTCAGGGCCTTGTCTCAACCTCCGTGACTCTACAAAAGCTCACTGGGATGGATGAAGTTTGGGACCTGGCTTGTGTCTGAGTGTCTCCCTTAAACAAGCTGTGTGATGTCTTTGTCAGACAGCTAACTAGAAGAAAGTTATTTTATTTTTAAAAAATAGTTTACTGTTGCTATTGAGTTACTTATGCATTTAGGATACTAACTCCTTACTAGGCATATGGCTTACATGTATTTTCTCTCATTTTATACATGGCCTTTGCACCACACATTCCCTCTATTGTGTGGAAGCTTCAAACTGGTTTTCTATAATACCATTTATTTATTTATTTATTTATTTATTTATTTATTTATTTACATATTTATTTATTAGTTAGGTATTAAGTATCTTTTTTAATGTCTAAAAGACAAATAGTCTTATTTGGAATCTAAGTCTTTAGCTCATTTTTAGTTAATTTTTGCCTGTAGTATATTTGTTAAAAAAAAATTATTAGGACTTCAATTTCTACACTGAGTCTATAGACCACATTGAATAGTGGTGATATTTAAATAATATTTGTTTTAATCTATGGACACAAAAGAATTTTCATTTGTTGTATGTTCTCAAATTTCTGTAATCAGTAATTTCCAGTGTCTGTTACATCCATCTTTTACCTGCTTTAATTTATTCTGAAATATTCTTAAAAGATGACATTATAATGGGGTTGTTTTCTTTGTTTTTTTTTTTTAAGTGTGTGTGTGTGTTCACATCTTAGTGTGTAAAGGTCAGAGGACAACTTTCAGGAGTTAGTTCTCTTCTTTCACCATGTGGATCCAGGGTATTGAACTAAGATTGTAGTCAGGCTTGGTTGCAACCACCTTGACCCACTGAGCCATCTTATAGGCCCTCTTTTCTTGATTTTTTTTCCAGAATCTCCATAGTTGATGTAAAAGGTACTGAATTCTTTATATTGATTTTGTGCCCTGCAACTTTATCTTTACTAAATCAATCTATTAATTCTGTCAAGTGATTTTTATGTCATCTGTAGGGCTTTCTGTATAAAAGAACTTGTCAACTACAGACAGATCATCTTACTTCTTTATCTTGTAATGCCTTTTGTTTTTTCTCATGCAGTTGTTTTAGATGGGAATTTCAGGATCCTGTTTACAAGAAGTGGTTAAAGAATGCATTTCTGTCTTGTCAGGCACAGTGGCAAGTCAAGAATTTAATCTCAGAATATGGGAGACAGAGGCAGGAGGATCTCTGTGAGTTTCAGGGTCAGCCTGATTTGCACTGGGAGCTCCAGGACAGCCAAAGCCACATAGAAAGATCTTGCCTCTTATCTCACCCCACCCCCCAATTTTTTTTTGTCTTGATTCTTAGAGGAAAAACTTTCATTATTTTGTTTTACCATCATTATTTTACTGTAAATTCACTGAGTATGGCCTTTGTGATGCTGAAGTATGCTCCTCCCACACTTTAATCACTGGCTTTTTATTCTGAAAGGATGTTGAACTCTTTGTCCATCTACAGACCTTTGGGGTGACCATGTTCCACTGAAGTGTTTCTCACAGTGCTTGGCTTGTGGGTGATTGTTAAGCCATCCTTTTTCATGACCATACACCACTCCCTTCTCCCTTGACATACTACACGGTCCTTTAAGGAGCTAAATCTGATTTCCTGGTGCTTTGCAGAAGACTTTTGCACCTGTATTCCTCAGGAATAGTGACCTTTATTTTCTGGTCGTGTCCTGGCCAAGCCTTGGTGTTAGTGTAATGCTGCCCTTGGGAAATAGATAAAAGAACATTCCTTTCTCTACAGTACCTTTGAATGTGATGTGAATTTGATTGCTTTGTCTCTGAATAGCTGGTTGAATTTACAACTAAGGTCTTCATGTCCTGGGCTTCTCTCTTGGGAAGTTTTGAATCATAGATTCAATCTCCTTAGCAACTATCTACTTGGTCAGATTTTCTAGTTCTTTTATTTTTTTTTTTTAAGATTCAGTTTTATTATTTTTAAGGTATACATGTGTGTACACGCATGAGAGAGCTTACACAGCATGTGTGAACTTGAGTGTCAGGCTCAAGGAGGCCAGGAAAAGGTCATGGATCCCCGCAACTGGAGTTACAAACAGCAGTGACCTGCCCCACATGGTTGCTTTGGTCCTGTGCAGCAAGTGGTCTTAACCACTGAGCCATCTCTCCAACCCCAATGTTTTTACTTCTTGATAAAACTACAATCACCCTCTACTTATGATGGTACGGTGTACAAATAAATCCTTTCACTGTAAAGTGAAAATATCTAAAGTTCAAAAATAACTCCAGGGGCTGAGAGATGGCTTAGCAGTTAAGAGAACTTGTTGCTCTTGCAGAGGATGGAGGTTCAAGTCCCAGCACCCACAACTGTGCCCACACCATCTCCTTCTGGTTTCAAGGGATCTAATGACCTCTTCTGGATTCTTTGAATGAATACAAGGCACATACATGGTACACATAGGTGCGGGCTAATATTCATACATATTAAATGCATTAAATTTAAAAAATTCCACCTACCAAACATAGCATAACAATACAGAATACTGTGATATCTGTTTATAGTTGGTGATGTGGCTTAGTTGGTACAGTGTTGTCTAGTCTTCACAAAGCCCTAGGTCTGACCTCTACACAAAGCTACATGTGGTAACACACACGCAAAATCACAGCAATTGGGAGGTAGAAACAGAAGGTTCAGAAGTTCATGGTCATCCTTAGCTACATAGTGAGTTTGAGTCCAGGTTGGGCTACATGAGACCCTGTCCCAAAGGGGAAAAAAATAAATTAAAAATGTAAAAAGAAGATATCTGTTGTTTAGCCTCATGATCATGTAACTCATTGGAAGTGATGGCTTCCTGCCCAGATTCCCTAGAGATCATCATAATACATATCGCTACCCTGTGGGAAGAAATTAAAATCCAAAATACAATTTCCAATGAATACAAATTGCAATCTCTGGGTCCTAGAGTCAAAAAATAAAATGTAAGCCAAGCTATCGTAAGAAAGCGTTGATATCAATAGGCAGAGTCCATATAAGCAAAAATGGATTTAGCTGTCCTTCAATTACTATTTGGGCACCTACTACTGATAAGGGAAAATACCAGACTGTGTGCATGACTCCTCGTGCATGAAATTAAAGTGGTCCCAATGTGAATTCATTTATTTAGTTATGTATGCCTTTAGAGATTTTAGTCTGTAGCTTGGAAGACACATTCAGCAGGTAAGCTGACAGATAAACTTATACAAATTATGCCAAATATTTAGGAGGAGGACACTCAGATAGGGGAGAATTCTTTGTACGGTGGACACAGAGTGATCAAAAAAGGCTTCTTTGAGAAAGAGAAGCAGCTAAGATTAAAATTTAAGAAGAGACAGGTGTGGGAACATTCTAGATGGATACAATTGCACTGTACTAACCCATAAATTCTAGAAAAATAATTAAAAGAAAGAAGGAAAGAAAGGAAAGCAGGCAGGGAGACAAATCACGAGAATGTCCAAAGGACAACGTGGGGCATAAAGGGGGATCGATGGGATTGCACAGGTATGGAAGAGTGAATAACTGCTCAGAAGTCAGGGCCAACATAAAGACTTCCTGTTTAATTACAAACATAAGGAGCTGGGGAGGTGGCTCAGTGGTTCGAGCACTTGGCTAGCTACGTAAGCAAGAAAACCAGAGTTTGGATCCCCAGAACTAGCATAAATGCTGGGTGAGCATGGCAGCATACCTGCCAGTTTAGCCTGCGAAAGCAGAGATGGGGGTCCTCAAAGCCAACTGACTGGCATGACTAGCCTTATCAGAGAACTCTGGGTTTGCGTGAGAGGTCCAGGCTTAATGCATAACATGGCAGAGTGATGGAGGAAAACTGTGCATGGCCCTACACTCACACACACACACACACACACGCACACGCACACACACACACACACACATTCACTCACATACATGTACGATGCACCCTTCAGATATTGTCACAAATGTAAATATGCACACATACAAGCACATGCACTCCCCACATATCCTCACAAATACAAATATGTACATACATACATACATGTATACATACATATACATGGAAAAATTAAAATGTAAGAAAAAATGCAAAAGCTATTAAAAATGTAATCCTAAAATCCTAAATACAGTAAGGAGTGTTTAAATACTTTTGTGAGCTGATTGTGGCTGTTCTACAGAGAGCTAGGATATTAGAAACGGGAAGGACAGGAAGCAGGGAGGGCCTGTCATGAGGCAGTTGCCTAGATAAAGAACAGCAGAGCTCCAAGCACAGGAACAGCAGAGACAGGGAGAAGAGAACGATTTCAAGACTTTCTTTGATGGCTACATAAATAAATCTTGCTAATGATTTGTATATGTGTGGCAGAGAGAAAAGGCATCAGACATTGCCCCTGCAATTGTGTTTGGGGAGACTGGGTTGACAGGAGTTTTATTTAGTGGATATCTGAGATGCGAGACACAGGCAAGGCCTGAGAGTAAGCAGACTCTGGGATACGTAACAGCTGAGTTGCTTATTCTAAAAGTAAGTGGAGCCGTTAAGTGGGGACTCCAGAGGTCTCCGCCAAAGCTCTGGAAGTCCTCAGGACTAGCTGGCTCATTGCTTGAATAGTCAGATTACAATAAACACTAATTTACAAAATAAATAAACAAGTTCTTGGGACTGTGTCAGTGTGTGTGTGTGTGTGTGTGTGTGTGTGTGTAAATTCATATACAGATCTGTGTTACAATCCTCAATGATGAAAATACAACCAAGCTTTCTTAAAGGAAATTTTAAATTTGGGCCTTTTTAAGAAAAAAAAAAAACTCATTCAAGGAGTTACACAATCTAAAACTAAAACATTCACATGAAAGACAACTGACTTTTTCATACTGCTGCGAGATCCAAATATTCAAAAAACAGCTAGGTGGGCCTAGCAAGATGGTGATGCAGAGAAAGGCACTTTCAGCCAAGCCTGGTGACCTCGGTCCCATTCTGGGATCCATGTGCTGCAAGTTGCCTTCTGGCCTTCACATGTGTGCACACATACACACTCTCATTCATGCAATACGAACACACACATACAAACACACGGAGAAGCATCATGAGATATCGCCTAAAGAACTATTAATAGAATGGAATCAGACCCCTTTCAGCTATTTTCAAACCAGAGACTTTGGAGAGCCATAAAAGAATCCCCACTAGGAGTGACTGGCACTCCAATCCCACTCCTGTCCTGGAAACTTCCATACTTCCATGGCAATGCTTTAGGACATGGTCAAAACTAGGAGTATGGCTTCCACAGCCACAATTTTATGTCACTGAGGCAAAAGAGCAAATGAGTTCCTATTTGGCAATACCACAGGACAAAGTTAAAGAGAATGGGTAAAAATAACAAGGAGACAAAAATTAAACATGAACTGTCAAGATGGCTCAACTGGAGTTCCATCTCCAGGATCAACATGGCAAAAGGAGAGACCCAAGTCCCATACACGATCCTCTGACATCTATATGTGTGCCCCTCCCACAGTGAGTAGATAAATGGAAAATCTTTAAGAAAAACAGGAATCAGAAAGTATAAGTATAGATTTGAAAATTTTGATTGAGGAAAATCTGCCTCAGTAAAGGCACTGTAATTGAGGAAGATGCCTAAGGTCACCCTTGGGCCTTCATCCGCTTGAACACTCACACACATCAAGCATGTATACACACATTCTTTGACACAACGCACACATACACACACACACACACACAAGATAACCTAGCACTCTATAGAATCCATGAGATAAAATTTATTAAGAACTTAAGTGTAAGATATGCATCAAGCAACATACGTATTTTGCTGTTAATCCTCACAATATTTCTGAGTCAGATATTACCCCTAATATATTTTTTTATTTTTATTTTAAATGGTGTGTGTGTGTGTGTGTGTGTGTGTGTGTGTATCATATGTGCAGAGGCCAGAAGTATCGATTGGATCCCCTAGATCTGGAGTTATTGGTTGCTGTGAGCTGCCCAATATGGATCCCGGCAACAAAACTCAGGTCTTCTACAAGACCAGCAAGTGTTCTTAATTTCTGAGCCACCTCTCCAGCACGATCATCTATATCTCAATATAAGGAAATGGAAGCTTGCTCAAAGCTACGTAACTAGCCACCCCAGAGGTCAGACTCTTCAACCACGATGATACTTAATTCTATGCCACTAAGCTGGAAAACCATAAAGAACTGCACTCATTTTTAGGGGACCAGCAATTGAAATCTCAGTTTGATTGGCAGTTCCCTTCCAGTACCCAAGAACTATTAGTCTTCACAGACTTCTCAGGTGTCTTTAAAAAGACAGAAGGTGTGCTGCATCTGCTACTTTTCCAGTCGCTGAGATAAAAAGCACCATGATAAAATCAACTTAAGAAAGGGTTTATTTCAGCTCACAGTTCCAGGGTAGCGTCCATCATGGCAGAAAAGCTGGAGCTTGCAGTAGCTCAGTCCTTCAGTAGGAGTGGGAGGAACTGCTGGTCACATTGTATCATTGTATCTGTAGTTAAGGAGCAGAGAGGTTAGGAGAGATGGCTCAGCAATTAAGACTGTTCCTCCAGAGGACAGAGGTGCAATGCCCAGCTCCAACATGGTGGATCACAATAGTTCCAGGGGACCCAATGACTCTCTTCTGGCCTCCTTGGGCACCAGGCATGCATGTGATGCACAGACATATAATACATCCAGGCAAAACACCCATACATATAAGATACAATGAAGTTCTGATATACACTATAGCATAAAGTTGGAAAACAATTTTCTAAGCAAAAGAAGCCAGTCATAAAAATCCCATCTATCAGATGATTTCATTACACAAATGTCAAGAGTAGGAGAATTTATAAAGTAAATTTAATGGTGGCCTAAGGCTAGAGAAAACAGGGATCATAGGTCAGAGTTTCTTTAGATTGATTGCAGTAATAGCTGAGTGACTCTTGGCATACACTTGGTGCTACCAAATCATACAATTGCAATGAGTGAATCTTAGGTATGTGAATCATGGCTTAATAAAGCTGATATTAAAAATACACATATGGCTACATTCATCCACCCAGCAGCCTTATTGAAATTGAAGCCAATATGCTTGTTTTAAAGATAAGAAGCCTATAACTCATAGAGGATATTACTTACTCAAGTTCAGAACCTAATAAGTTGAGAAAGACAAGATTCAAATCTGGCTCAGTCTCTACTGCTTACTGTGTTCTAAAACATTCCCACACCCTTGAGCATCAGAAATGTCCACCCTTGAGAAAGCATGACTAACAGGCTCATGAAGACAACCTTCAGGAACCAATTAATTCTTATTCTGCAATTAGGCATATCTTAAAATAAGAAAAAGAAAAAAGTGAAAAAGACAGTGTGTGTGTGTGTGTGTGTGTGTGTGTGTGTGTGTGTGTGTGTGTAAGAGAGAGAGAGAGAGAGAGAGAGAGAGAGAGAGAGAGAGAGAGAGAGAGAGAGTGTTGTGTGTGTTCTGGGGCTGGAGTTACAGGCAGTTGTAAGCTGCACAGGTGCTGAATGCTGGCAACCAAACTCTAGTTCCCTGCAAGAGCAACAGTCAAAATGCTGAGCCATCTTTCCAGCCCCACAGGTAGACACTTCAGACCTACAGTAAGAGAACACTGTTCATTTAAGAACCCAGCAAATGGCTTTTAATCTTAAATGGGTCTTCCTGAGTGAACGCCCTGGAGGATAGTAAAAATAATAACTATCACTTATTAAAATTTTACAATGTATAAGCCGCCCCCCCCCCGACTCTTTACACATGGTGTATTTAATTACTGTAAGAACTCTATGGCATAACTGCTCTTCCTATCCAGCTTTTATAGAAGAGAGGTGAGCCTTGAAAGGTTACTGTCTTTTATTCTTTTTTTTTTTAATCCCCCTCCAGGTTACAAGTTAGTATGGATGGCAGGTCTCGGAATGAATTCCAAATCTGCCAGATGCCTGAACTCTTCAATAACCACTGGGTACATTTCTAGGCTATTAAATTTGAAAGCCATAATGAAATGTATCATTCTGGAAAGGTAGATTCTAAGAACTTGGCAATGTCAAAGGAATGCCTTCATCAAAATGTGCTCCAAGCCCTTGTCAGTTTATAGACAACTCCCTCCATCCTCCCAAGGAATAATTCACATGCATTATACATCTTAAGAGCATCAAAAGGAGAGAGAGAGAGAAAGAGAGAGAGAGAGATCTTAATAACATAGCACAGGCACTCGAAACCCCGAATATACCTTATTTTGAAGTAATAAAGCTAATAACTAATAAACAGCAGACACGGTTCTAAGCGTTCTATAGGTCTTCACCCACCAAACCCTCATGACACCGGTCTACAGTAGGAGCGACTAGCAGATCCCATTTTACAGAGGAGGACAGGTAAAGAGAGGTTTGGGTACTGAGTCCAAAATCACATGGCTCAATGGTTAAGTAATTGGCCACCATTAAAACCCAGATTGTGAAGCTGGAGGGATGGCTTTGTGATTAAGAGCACTGGCTGCTCTTTCAGAAAACCTGAGTTCAAGTCCCAGCACCTATATGTCAGCTCAAAACCATCCGAGAATCTAATGCCATCTCCCACCCTTTGCATTCACCGGTACTCGGTGTACATGCATGTGCATGTATACACACACACACACACACACACACACACACACACAATTTTAAAATAATTCCTAAGAAAGAAGGCACTGTATGTGCCATAAAGTCTGAAATGTTGCCATTTTGTTTTTTACAGAAAGAGTTGGCTGACCCCATTCTTAGGAATAATATTTAAAACTCTAATTTAAATGTCAGGGGAGTATTTTAATAAGTATCTCCCCACCCCTCAAAAGGGAGGAAAAGGCATGACTCGAAATGGTGACTTTAGTAGAAGCAGAAACTTCCTTCCAACTTTCAAGGAACAGATACTTCATCCGTCCCACAAAGTGTGCCAAGGCCTAGAAACCAGTGGAGTTCTTCCCAGTTCGTTTTAATTAACTGGTTCACGGCGGTTTATGATCCCCGAGTGATTTTAATTGGAAGGAACCCAGCATAATGAAAATAACAACAGCTGACAGTTGCGCAATGTCCTCTCTGCTGCCAGGTGCTGTGCTCAGTCAGACATTTCTAGCTAATCCCCCTGACAGCCAGGGAAGGTAGCCATTGTTACCCACTGCTGTGGATGAATCCTGGGCCTCGAAAGGTTAAGAAAAAGGGGAGAAGTTGGGACCCTAACCCATGTTTATACCTCCACAAACTATGTACCCTTTAACGCTATAGCATTTGATTATAATCAAATAAATCTGCATGTAACAAACAAACGCCTCATTTCCAGAGTTGAACAGCCGTTATTGGAAAAATATTAAGTACCAAAATTATGAAAATAATCTTGGGGGGTGAGGGAGGATTAAATTTCTGTCAACTACAAGTGAGCAAATAATTTTGTGTTACAAATTGACCTGGACTGTTTTTTTTTGTTTGTTTGTTTGTTTTTTTAAGTGGGTGTATTAACAAAATTTAATACCATCATTTTTTTCCTTCCAAAACACAGGATCCTAGTTAGGGGTATAGATCTGTTGGTAAAATGTTTGTCTAGCATGTTCAAAGCCCTGGGTTCAATCCTCAGCACTACATACAACCAAACATAGTAGTGTAGGCCTGTGATTCCAGCGCAGCAAAAATGGAGAAGGCTAAGTAAGGGTCATGCTTACCTACCTAGGATGTGGGGAGGCCACCCTGGACTAGAGACCCCGTCTAAATGGGGAGATGAGACAGCTCAGTGGGTAATAGAACTTGCTGCCAAGCCTAACGACTTGAGTTTGATCGCCTGGTCCCTCTACAGTGGAAGAAGAAAGCAACCCCTGAAAATTGTCCTCCTGACTCTCCATTTACTCATTGTGGTAGGCATGTACCCACACATATGCACACACAAAAATTAACAAAAAGGTAATACTTGTAAATATTCCTTTCTAAGAATAGGGATAGTGAACTCATAAGTAAACCTATCCCACAGCTAGATTAATATAACCACTCAAACACTTGCTCCGATCCAAACTTTTTATATCTCAGTAGACTTCTATGCAGTTAAAATCGCCATTTTGAGGCCATGGAGCCTTGGTGAGGATTTTACCTTTCCGTTTTGTTTGTTTTCGAAATAGGGTCTCCTCTATAGCCCTAGCTGGCCTGGAAGGCTCTGTGTAGGCCAAGCTGGCCTCAAACTAATAGAGAGCCTTCTGCCTTTGCTTCCAAGTGCTGGGACTAAAAGCATTTTCCATCACATCCAGCCTGTTGGGTTTTTTTTTTTATTATTATTTTTTGTGAGTTCATGAAGAGGTAGATGGGTAGATGGGTACATAAATGGAAGTAAGGATCCCCGCAGGAAACAGAGCAAATGTTTTCAGCAAGATGGCTGAATCTATGCAATCACTTTCTCTTCAATAACTCGTTTAATCCAGAAACCCGTGCTCCCGAGAACTAAGACACAAGAGTTGCTTCACTAGCAAGGAGAGGGCCTGGATCTAAAGCCAAGCCAGGTAGAGAACTAAATGAGCATCGTTAACAGTCTTCCCATCAGTAAAATAAAAAATACCAAGATGTGCAATCGAGGGTAAAGAGAACTTGGGAGTGGGGTGGGAGTGGGGGTGGCCAGCCCTCTTTTTTCCAGTCACACTCAATATTCTCCACAACTCACCTGAGTCTCCAGCGGTGCAGTTCTGAACTTCTAAAACTATTTAAGAAGAACACCAAACTCCTGATAAACCTACAACTTTGATAAACGTCAACGGCTGATTAGTTAAAAGAAGGGATGACAACTAGTGAAGATTACATTTTTTATGAGATGTTAGGAATGGAAAACCTAAAGACAAACTGATGGGTGCTTCCCTGGGGCTGGGAGCCACAACCCACACAAATGGGCTGGTAGAAAGGGGATTTTTTTTTTTCCGTTGAGGGGTGGGTGGAGGTGTTCTGAAAGCAAATGCTGGTGATGGCCTACAGCTGATCCAGAAAGAGATGGAGAGCAGGGAACTACCACTTTATAAATTTCCGTAAGACAATAACACCGAGTTGTATGCCTGGTGCAGTTTTGACTTCCGTGAGTGAAATCTCAGTAAAGCTTTAAAGGTCAGTTACCTTGGCAAAGAATCCTCAGACCCCTTGCTAAGCCTCTTACGGTTTTCTCCTCCTCTGGTCGATGCTAATTAGGAACGCCAAGTTCTGGGAGAGAACACAGCAGCTGTAGAGCAAAGGTACCTGGCGTGGGTGGGGGTAGAGAAGGCCCTGGGCTTTTACTGTTCTTTACTCTTTGGATCTAGGATCTTTTAACCCTTAGGGAATCTGGGCTGGGCTGTCATCGACTGAATCCTTGCCTCCCAATGGCTCCCAGGCCAGCCACCTGAGACATCTCCCTGCTCAGAAGCCTATGAGCCGAAGTTACTCAGTTACTCCCGCTCTGGGCCTGAGGAACTCTGTGGAGGCATCTTGCCCCAGCTTTCCCAGCTATTTCCAAGTCAGGCTGACAGGCTTTGCACATGCGCATAGCTATAGGCTTTCCACCAATTACACTGAAGAGGACCGGCAGTGGAATGACAGCCTCTATTTATTATACCCAAGGATCTGAGGCAATAGGTGTTCAATGACATGGTTTTCTTTTCTCTGTTTTCTTTCTTTCGTTTTATTTATTTATTTATTTATTTATTTATTTATTTATTTATTTATTTTTGAGACAGGGTTTCTCTGTGTAGTCCTAGCTCTGCTGAAATTCACTCTGTAGAGCAGGCTGGCCTCAAACTCAGAAGTCCGCCTGCCTCTGCCTCCCAAATGCTGGGATTAAAGGCGTGCGCCACCACCACCTGGCCTCTTTTCTTCTTTTAAAAGACAATATCTGATTTAGTCCAAGCTAGCCTCAAACTAGTTATGATAGCCAAGATGACTTTGAACCTCTGATCATCTGGCCTGCTCATCCTGAGTTCTGGAAGTCCAACTCAGGATTTCATTCATGCTCCAAAAGCACTCTGTCAACTGAACTGTATTCCTAACCCACTCAACAACTATTCCCCAAGTGACTAAGCCCTGAGAGAGCCCTGTGTCTAGGTCAGTGATTCTCAGCCTGTGAGGCTCAACCCCTTTGGCAAACCTCCATCTCCAAAAGCATTTACATTACGACTCATAACAGTAGCAAAATTACAGTTATGAAGTGGCAATGAAAATAATTTTATGGTTGGGGGTCACTACAACATGAGGAACTGTATCCAAGGGTGACAGCATCAGGAAGGTTGAGAACCAATGGGTCTACTTGCTCTACTATTCGGTGAATGGTCCTATAGAGGAGTTGATAAAACCAATGTTGCCTTTGCTACAAAGCAGTGTAGTGTGAGAGCTAGGGCTTCCAGACTTAGCAAATTGCAAAAGAAACAGAATAACCGAGCTAAATTTGAATTTTAAATAAACAATTACACACACATACACAAGAATGATGTCCAATTTGGATATACTGGCCGTCCTGGATTTTGTCTGGCACCCTAATGCAACTGTTAAGTCTGAGGGAGAAGATGGCTTTTATGCTTTTAGAAAAGGAGGAGGAGGAAGACTGTACTGCAAGGGGATGTATAAACATGCACCTCCAAGCAATCACACCATTAGGAGTTAGATCAGAAACTGTGCCTGACCCAAAACAGAAAGCAAAAAGCAAAAAAGCAAAACAAAACAAAACAACAACAACAACAACAAAAACGAGCAATATATAAACTGTTTTAATTTTTTTCTTTAAATTGTGTGTGTGTGAGAGAGAGAAAGAAAGAGAGAGAGAAAGGAAGAAGGAAGAGAGGGAGAGGGAGAGAATGTGCACATTAATGATTTCTGGTCTCATACCTTCATTAAACATTGAATGTTAAGTTTATTTGAGGCCCGAGATGACTATGGTATGCTGGTCAGATTCCTCCCCCACCTCTTACCTCCTCCCAGCCTGCCTCAAGAGCTGGTAATTTCAGTCCCTTCCTTTCCCACGCCAGCTGCAGTTTCCATGGTAACAGAGTGAACCTGACTCTGGCTAACAACAGCTAACAGCTCTTGAAAGGGAATAAACCAGAACAATTGGAGACAACCTAAATTGGTGGGGGGAAGGGAGGGCCCACTGAATCCCGACTAACTCACTGTTAGGTTATGCAAGAATTTTGTTGCTTTCTCCAGAACTGGAGAAAGTTGGCTACTCTTTGTAGACCCTATAAAGT
Source organism: Mastomys coucha (assembly GCF_008632895.1). Lineage (NCBI taxonomy): Eukaryota > Metazoa > Chordata > Mammalia > Rodentia > Muridae > Mastomys > Mastomys coucha. The sequence goes on from NW_022196904.1 coordinate 3,535,960, forward strand.
CACAGATTCTCATTCCAGAAGCTTCTACCAACCACAGTGATGTTAACTTCACTCAAGTTTACCATTTATCAATCCATTTAGTCTATCATTCTAGCAATTAGGATTAGGGAATAGGGTTTTGTAGGCTAGGCCATGCTGGATCCACAGAATTAAAGCAGATGTGGCATCTAGTCTCTTATTTCTTATGTTACAAAGGGAGCTATTATATATGGAATATATATACTAGGGTCTGGGGCATGTATAAATGAGTTAAAATGAAGCCAAGCACTGTATGGAAATGAGCCTGCTGGGATTGGGGTGAGACTAATACCAAATGAATAAAAACACTCACATATACTGAGCCATGTTTGCAATGTCAGACATGGTTTTAGGCAAGGAGACCATACCAGTGAACAAAATATATTTACCATCTGTCTCATAGAATTTACTGTCACGGGGGAAAAAAAAGAGGAAAATACATAAATGACCTGGGATCTAAAGCAAGATTTTTAACTTCAATTTGGCTTCAATAAAGAGAAGAATTTATTGACTGAAGTAAATGGAAATTCCAGACATATAGTCAGTGTAATTAATAGTCATAAATATAATCTGGCTGGGCCCAGCAAGGTGGCTCTGTAGGAAAAAGGCCCTGGCCATTCAAGTCTAATGACCAGAACTCAATCTCAGAATGCTTTAAAAAAAAAAAACTCGTGTAGTGATGTACGTCTGTAATCCTAGTACTCCTTTTGGCAAGATGAGGAGCAGAGATAAGAGAAACTCCTGGAAGCTTGCTGGATAGCTAACATTAATTATGCAGCATGCAGGATAGCACGCGCGCGCACACACACACACACACACAAATACACACAAAAGAGGATGTGCCTCAAAAATGAGGTGGAAAGGATAGACCAGAACAAAATTGTTCTTCAGTCTCTACAAAGGCACTGGGTTCCTGCCCACACTCACACACACATATACACCTCTCTGTCTCCATCTCAGTCTCTCATCTCTTATGTCCCCCTACCCCCTCTCTCTTTCACACACACACACACACACACACACACACACACACACACACACAAACAATTTCTGTTGTTGCAGTATTCTGCCTAGGACTGCTTCCTTTCCTTCTGGGTCATGTGACAAAAGCCATCCTTCCCAAGAAGAAAATGGCTCAAATTTGACCTGGTCACTCCATTTTTTTTTTTTTTTTAGATTTTTAAAAAATTTTATGAATATGACTATTTGCCTGCATATGTGTATAACACACGTACGGCTTCAGAAGCCAGAGGTGTTGTTGAATCCCTTGGAACTAGAGTTGCAGATAGTTGTGAGCTTCTATGCGGGTGCTGGAAACTTAACCCAGGTCCTCCGTGAGAACAAGTGTTCTGAACCACTGAGCCACCTCTAGACCCTGGTTACTCTATTCTTAAGCCATGCCCACTCTGACTAGCTCAGAGACCCTAGCTCAAAAACAAAGAGACAAACAAGAAAATCATGGTTTGTAGGTATTACAAGAACAGACTATGAACCCATTTTGACCCATGGGTCATAGTTTGCCAATTCCTTGCCTCCTCAGAAACATGGATAAAATGATTGGCACAGTGTTTTGTTGTGAGTTGTTCTTGCTTTTTTGAGCTCACCAATCCATTTGCAAATTGCATATTCTTTCCGAGCTAGGGGGATGAATGGATGGGTGGATAACTATTGTGGTCACATTATAAATTCACAGAATGGGTCAAAGTCTCATCCCTTGCTGTGTTAGTTTGCTCTATGGACATTCCTTCTTGCTCCGTGTCAGCTAGATCACCAGTCTGGTGTTCTTAAGAATTTTTCATTTGGACAAGACTTAGAGGAGGGAATTGTGAAATAGTAAACTGATCAGGGTCACATCTTTGATCTTAGACAAGTTTTTCTGGTTTTGTAAGGTTTTATTTTTTACTTATTTATGTCTGTTAACGGGGATTGAATCTAGGACCTCCTACATGCTGGTCAAGCATTCTTCTACCAAGCTACCTCCTCCAGTGGTCCATGTAAGGTTTTATGAATTGAAGCCCTTCTTGCCAATTAGATGTTAAGAACCTTAGGGTTGGGGATCATCAAAACTGTTTTTGTATTGGATCCCTTCCAGGAAAGGAATCAGAGTCTTCCTTGTGGCTTCTCCTTTTTTTGTTGTTGTTTTTGTTTTTTGAGACAGGCTTTCTCAGTGTAGCCCTGGCTGTCCTGGAACTTGTTCTATAGCTCAGACTACCTTCTAACTCAAGAGTTCTGCCTGGTTCTGGCTCCAGAGTTCTGGGATTAAAGGCATGTACCAACACCTGCAGGCTTCCCACGTGGCTTCTGAACCAACCTTGAAACCTACTCTCTTCTGACCTCCTAAGTATTATTTCCATTAGCTCTTGGGGCCTCCACATGGATGAATCTGATATCTTAATTTCTGGTAAAAACACAATTGATTTTATCACTCCTCCCCATAAATAAACTAGCAAGCTGATACAGGGAAGATTGCCCAGTGGGTAGCTGCACTTAGGACCCTCTTACCTCAGCTTCCCCAGAAGCTGGGACCCCAGGCCTGTGTCACAGACTTACTTTACTATTTTTGATGCCTACCCCTCCCCTCCAGCCCCTCAAAATGTGTGTCAACCAGAAATTGACATCAGAAGTCTTCTTTAACTTTGAGACAGGGTCTTGAGAGACCCTGAATCTGAATTTCACTCATTCAATTAGACTAGGTGGCCCATGAGCCTCAGGGATCTTCCAATCTCTGCCTCTAGTTCTGAGATCCAGTACAGCTTTGTCACCATAGCTGACTTTTTTTATGTGGACGTTGGGGGCTTGAACTTAGGTCCTCATGTAAAGCAAGAGGGTAAAGCAAACCCTTTACCATCTCCCCAGCCCTCCCCCTGACTTTTGAACCATTTAGAACTTTCATAGAGTCCCACAAGGGAAAAAAAACAAAAAAACAAAAAAAAATCTGCTTTCCGAACTTAAAGTCTTTTCTGCTGGAGAGAGAACACTTTACCTCCTTCCAGAATTGAAGTGGCCATCAGACTCTGATTTGCAGAGGACTTAATAGCCACACATGCTTAACCATAGTTTGTTTTAGGGACCCAGGGCAGGAACATGGATGTTGTTCCTGCCACACCTGGTATGTCCCATCCATCACCAGGCTCCCTGGTGCTGTCTCCTAAAATAATTCATTCCTCATCCTCACCTCACTGTTTCCAACATAGTGAAGGCCACCACACCCTCAGCTTGGACTCCTGCCATGTGTCCTCTCCTCTGGCATTTGTACGTTTAATCCATTCTCTGTGACCTTTCTGAAACAAAAATCCACGTTAGATCGTGCAAAGATCTCCGGGGTGCTTTAGCTGGAAGCCCTGTTTGTCACAACACCGCAGGAGAGGCTAAGAGGGTTTTTAAGCACAGGAAGACATTTGACTTAAAAATACTCCTACTTGGATACTTCTGGGAGCTACATTGTTATCAGCTCATGAGACACTTTAAAAAACAAACAAACAAAAAAATAACCACCACTGTGTATTTATGTGTGTATTTGTACTTTGAGACAAGGTCATAATCGTGAATGTTGAAAAAAATAACTTTAGTTTATTTCTTTTAAAAATTAGTTACATTTTTATTTACTGTGTGTGTGGAGGGGGGAGGACATGCATGCCATGGCCTGTGTGCATGGAGGTCAGAGGACAATGTGCTCGAGTTGGCTTTCTTCTTCTACTTTGTGGCTTCTAGGGATTAAACTCAGGTCATCAGGCTTAGTGGCAAGCCCCTTTACCCACTGAGCAATCTCATCATCCCAGTGAAAATATTTATATTACTTGGGGTATAGTTTGAAATCTAGTTCAGTGGGTATGACTTGGGGCTATTTTCTGTGTTAGCCACTGTAAAATGGAGAGCCTTTGTGTTACAATGTGACAGGAGATTGTCAGCTTCCCGAAATGGGCAAATGATTTGGTAAGGAACAAGGAACTAGGGTTTGATCCAGAGAGTCATTAGCAAGGGTGGTCTCTTGCTGATTGGGAACTTTGCATCTCTGGAATACTTATGAGACTATGTGGACAGCTCTTCTAAGCAGAACTATCTTCCCTTCCCTCCTTACATACCCAGCTCTGCATCGTAGATAGCAAGAGAGACATGTCTCAGTCCCAACCTGGCATTTAACTCGGAAGGAAGGGACCATACTCAAGTGAGGTCATTGCCTGGAGGACTCTTGTGGACTCTCCTTGGGGATCATCTACCTCAGCCTTGAGATTCCTCCCCGACATCTCCACATTCCTTTGATGTTCTTAAAGTTCTTTTTAAATTGTATTAATGTATTTGTATCTATCCTTTGACCACTTCACACATGTATACAACAGATCTTAATCACATCCCACTCTCTCTAGGTGTCCTTCTGTCACACACACAAAAATCTCTCTCCCACTTTCATGTCCTTTTTTAAAAAAAAAAAATTATACACTGAGTTCAATTATTGCTGCCCATGTTCTTATGGGTTTGCAACAGACACTGGGACATGGGTAAGCTACCGATACCATACCCTCAAAGAGAAAGACTGTCCCTTTTCCAGCAGTCACCTATTGCCAGTAGGTTCTCAGTGAGGGGTTGGGTCTTGGGAATACCCTCTCCCTTCTGTGTTGGAATTCTGAGTGGCTTGGTGTTGGTCACGTCTTGGGAAGGTATCCACAGCTGCTGTGAGTTCATGAGTGTAACAGCCATGCCATGTCCAGAAGACAGCACTTCACATTCCTCCCTGTCTTCTGGCTCTTACATTCTTTCCACCTCTTCTTAGTAGTCTGATTTAGGGCTCTACCCCATGTCTCCATATTTGCCTAAGAAGGCTGACCATCAACTTCTCACGGTAAGTTTGTGTCTGTCCTCATGACCACGCCCTTGTGGTCAACATGTTTCCCTAGGCATCTAATGTCATTTTATTTCCTATATGTTCTCGCTGTCTATCACAGCATAGCCCGGCCATTACACATACATACACATGTGTATGTGACTGTATGTATGTGAGTACATATGTGTATGTATGTGTAATGGCCGAGCTATGCTGTGATAGACAGCATATGTACATATACATATGTATATATATATATACACACATATTTATAAAATATATAAGCACACACTCAAATACACACATACAAACACATATGTACTCACATATACACTCACACATTAATATACATATATTACATATATATACATACACATGCATACACATACATATACACTCATGCAGACATAGACATACATGCACACATTTATATACAGTACATATATAATACACTCACATACATGTACATAAACACATGCATACACACATACAAACATATACATTAATATATATATAGCATATTACATACACATACATACATAGACATAGATACACATACATATGTGCTCATGCAAACATAGACATAAATATACATGTGCACATTTATATACATGTACACACATACACTCACAACACGTACATATACACATGCACATACACATATATGCACATACTTATATACACCTACATGTGGACATAATACATGCATACACACACGAACACGTACATATACACCCACACTCCCATACACAGTGATCATAAAGAATGTCCAGCTATAATTACTGCCTTTAGCCCAAAGCCTTGTATGGCTATGTACCTCCATCAGAACAAAGTCCAAGTGGCCAACTTAACCTCTGAGGGTCTCCTCACTTCCTTCCTGGATCTCTGTATGCTGATGGTCACGGCTCTGTGTCAGCTTCCAACATCACCTCTGAAGAGCTGGTTGCATTGTCTCTGTACATTTTCTCTTTGCTTGGCTCCAGTCAGGTCTACCTGCTGCCATTCCATTGAAAACCCTCTTGTTGAGGTCAACAGCCACCTCCATGTTGTCACACACACTGTCTTTTTCTTCATTGATCACTGAACTAGTGAGTCACCTTACCTATCCCTGGCTTTTATTTTATTTCTTCTACTTTTTTTTTTCTTTGCTTTTCATTTGTTTGTTTGGGTTGGTTGGTTGATTGGTTGGTTGGTTGGTTTGGCTTTACTTTAGTTTTGGATTTTGAGTGACTCTGTCAAGTCACTTCCAGATCACACCAGATTCTCCTGGGCCAGAAGCATGTTTAAGTCCAAACTGAAGGGATCAAGTGTTCCTTAGAAAATTACCCATAATTGTAGGCTGTGAGGGATTGATGGCTCCAGATTCACCTGTTCCAGCTCATCCTCACAGATCTGTTCATTCATATGTGTGTATGTATGTATACATATATTATGTACATATGTACATATGCACACAATAAATACATGAATATAATCTTAAAATTAAAAAATAAGTAAACAAAAGTTAAATTGGTCATATGCACACCCTTGACCCATTCTCATGCAAATTTCCCAACAAGGCACACTTGGTGAAATAGTGATCATTCCCACATGTAAGTAATATCCTTATCTTAGTCCACTGACTATGTATTAGGCCCACAGTTACCTGAAAACAATATGTCAAGAGTAAGAAAGTTCCGGAGAGCTAAGGAAAAGCTATACTGGTTCATAGCCAGGAAAGGAAGTAGCTATCAGAATCAGATACAACCCTGTTCAGCTGATCAATGACGGCTCGCCTCAGTGGACACGCTTCTGCAAGCCAAACAATTGCTTTGCTTTGGAGAGCCGGGCCCATCAAAGATGGACTCAGTCTGATAAACACGTCTCTGCATGCCAACCAATCCAGCGGGGTCTCACTCCAGAGACCACACTTCTGCAGATGACGTTAATGTCAGTCCTTTTCTGTCTTTGAAAGCTGGACAGCACCTGTCTTCTGCTGCCCCCAGACCCTCCATAGAAGAGTGCCATGCTTCAGAGAGACTCCTGATTAGCTTAGCTCTCTCTTGTGGAAAGAAGTAAATCGAGTATTGTCTTTTTGGAATTTCAGAAATCTAGCTGATTCATTGGTTTGAGCCATCACAACAGAGTACTAGCAAACCTAGCAACTTAAACAGCACAAATGTAAATCGTTTTTCTGGAGGCTAAAAATTCCAAGATCCAGGTGCTGATGTGAGTCTAGAAGGCAGATGCTAAAGTTTCCAGGTGTTTGTGCCTCTTTGTAATGAGTGGTATTTAGGCAGGTGGATCATTACCGGGAAGAGGAAAGCTTTTTAGGAGAGAGGCTAAGGAGAGGGGAGAGGTATGCCAAGCTTGCCTTAGGCCTTGCTTCCCAGAGGACAAGGGGAGCAGTGAGGTCTGCAATGACTTTTTAAGGGTCATTAACATACTACCCACCCCACTGGGTTCCTTTAATTCAGGCTTTTCAGAGCATGCTGATTGCATGAAGCCCAGGTGAAGTACAGCTGCTTGTTTTTCCACTGTCTGGGCCTTTTGTATGTTAATTTCTTTCTTTCTTTTGAAAATGTTTTGGGAGTTTCATAAGTGAGAACTATATTTACAACATTCCACCCCTTCCCCTCCCCATGTCCAATTCTTCCTGTGCCATCTCCCCAGTCCCTATCAAATGCATGACCTTTTATTCACACACACACACACACACACACACACACACACACACACACACGCACACGCACACACCCCTCCTGTTAAGTCCTTTTAGTGTTGCTCATATGTGACTGCTTGGGAGTGGATGCTCTATCAGGGGGCTTGTCCCTGGAGAAGACTGATTCTCCATGTCTCTGTAGTCATTAATTGCCTGTAGCTCTGTCTATAAAGGTGGGGCCTTTTGAGGTTTCCCCCATCATTGTCATGTCAACTGGTGGTATCACTATGCTGGTCAGGCAACAATGTTGAGAGTTCACAGGCGAAGTTTCCCTGTCGTGTGCAGAAAGCACTGTCTCAGAGCCCAGATATATCCTGGTCTTCTGTGTTCCTACTTAACAGAGTCTTCTTCGTTAATTTCTACTCCCCCCGCCCCCATTGGTTGGCTCTTCCACAGTTCCCTCTCATGACTTTCAGGTGCCTATCTTCTTCTTGTCAGATCACATGCTCCTCTGTGTGGGTCTGAGTCACACTCTTTTCTTCTTAAAAGGATGTTAGTCATAGTAGCTTAGCATTCACTCTGAACTCCATTATTCAAAAAGAGACCCTAGTTCTAACTATAGTCACATTCTGAGTGGATGAGGAATTCAGTGTATGAATTTGGTGAGCGATTAGTCATCTTACTGTTCTCTGACAAAGTAAATACACTATATGTTAAGGTTTGGGGATAAAAGTTCCCTGCAAAAAGCTTATGGGCTTATGTATGAATGGCTTGGTACGCAGCTGATGGCTATAGAGAGATGACTGATCATGAATGTTGTCTTAGCTTCCTTTCCCACTGCTGTGATAAAACACACTAACAAAAGAGACTTAAAGGAGAAGGGGTTTATTTGATTCATAGTTCCAATTCCAGTTCAAGCCAAGCAAGGTGGTGCACATCTTTATTCTCAGCACTTAAGAGGCAGAGGCAGGTGGATCTCTGTGATTTTGAGGCCAGCCTGGTCTACACAGTGAGTTCCAGGACAGCCAAAGCTACATAGTAAGAACTTGTCCTCTTGAAAAACAAACAAACAAATAAACAAACAATAAACCAACCAAGCTACAGCCCATAATTTTGGGAGGGCAAGAAGGTAGGAATATGAGGCATTACTTCATATCCACAATCAAGAGCAGAGAGCAGTGAATTACCCTGTACTTGTCTGTGCTCAGCTAACTCCTCCTTTTTCATTCATCCCAGACATAGCCCAGACAATGGTGCCTTCCACAGTCAGGATGTGTCTTCCCATCTCAATGAACCCAACTGAGAAAATCCCTGGGGCTGAAGAGATGACTCGGTGACTAAGAGTACATATTTCTCTTGCAAAGTACCTAGGTCTAGTTTCTAGCACCCATGTTGGGTAGTTTATAACCATCTGTAACTCTAGCTTCTGTGGTATCCAACTCCTCAGGCGTGTATGTGTGTATACAAACACACAAACATATACTCATATACCTATAAACACAGTTTTGTTTTTTAAGAAAAGAGGCTGCAGAAATGGTACTGTAATTAAGAGAGTGCTCTGCTTCTCTATAAGATCTGAGGTCAGTGTCTCACAACTACCTGTAATTTCAAGCTCAGTGGATTCAAACCTCTTCGTGCACTTGTATTCATATAGTCAAATCCCTACACACACACACACACACACACACACACACACACACACACACTTAAAATTAATAAGACCTTTTTGAAATGTAAGAAAACAACAACAACAAAAAACCCCTAGTGGCTTAAAATAATGAGCCCTATTACCTCCTGCCACTTCCTCTTAAATATGATTTTTATTTGTTCTTTAAGAATTTCATATATATGTGTGTGTGTATATATATATATATATATATATTCCCCCCGCCATAATTTTTTGAACCAGGGTCTCACTCTGTATCCCTGGCTGGTCTAAAATAGTCTATATAGACTAAGCTAGCTTTGAACTCACAGGGATCCACCTGCCTTTGCCTCTTGAGGGCTGCGTTTAAAGGTGAGTGCCACCATATTTGGCATTCATATCATTTCTGTAGTTCAGGAAGTCAGGAATGATCTGGCCAGATAGTTCTGGCTCAGGGCTCCTTGGGTTTATAAAGAGTTTGGCCATTTTCTGCTTTTGCCTGCAGTCTTGAGGAGGGTAGGAAGAACCACATTTCACAAGGCTCACCATAGAGCTGGTGATTACATGCTGATGTTGGCAGGAAGTCTAGGTTCCTCACACCAGTCACTTCTTCGCTAGGAGGTGAGGATCACTAAGGTGGGTCACTACTGAGGTCATAAATGGCAAAGAGGTGGACTTGTTGATTCTTCTTCCAAGGCCTATAACATAAAACCCAGTCCTGGAGAATCATAAGCAAAGGGTCCAGTTGAGCTTTCCTGGTCTCCAATGGGACTGTGAAATAATAAATTAACATTAAAAATATTTATCCGAGAAAGAGTCTCACTATGTAGCTCTGACTGCCCTAGAACTTGCTATGTAAAGATATGTGCCATGGTGCCTGGCTATGACCTTCTCCCCCTGGCCCCCCAGAAACAAGGTTTCTTTGTGTAGCCTTGGCTGTCCTAGATCTATCTCTGTAGACCATGCTGGCCTCAAACTCCACTGATATCTGCCTCCTGAGTGCTGGAATTAAAGACATGTATCGTGGGGCTTGAACTTTTTTTAAGATACAAAATTTATGGTAATTTGTTAGATATCAATGGAATGATTGTCAAAATGGACCATTGAATTAGATTAGATGAAGAGAGATAAAGTCAGGTGTAGGAGAATGAACTGGGGGGGCACCCTTAGGACAGGGGCTATCTATGACAGCAAGTTCTGTTTGATATTATAATTTCTAACATAATACAGTTTCTAATGAGATAAGGTCCAAAATATTAATAGATAGATGATAGGTGATAGGTACTCAGATGGTAGATATATAGATTGATGATGACTAGAAAACATGATGAAGAGAGAGATGGATGATAGATTAATAAATAGCTGGCAAGATAATTACTGGATGTTAAATTATAGATACAAAGATGATAAGTGGTGGATAGTCAGGATGGATAGATGGGAGATAAATAGATAATAGATGAATAAATAGTAGTTAGGTTGATAGATGATGATAGATAGATGATAGATAGATAGATAGATAGATAGATAGATAGATAGATAGAACAAAAATAATTCTAAGCCTTAAAAGAGTCACCCCAGGGCTGAGTTTGACAGAGTTCTCACCCAGCACGCACAAGGCCCTGGGTCCAGCCCGAAGCACTGCACAAAGCTGGTGTGTAGTGCACTCCTATAGTTCTAGCACTAAGGAGGTTAAGACAGGATCAGAGGTTCAGATTATTCCTCACCTATGTGTAGAGAGCTCAAGGCCAATCTGGGTTACATGAGAGCCTGTTTCTAAGATACAGAAATAAACTGTACAGTGTCCGGGATGGTTTTTGTTTGTTTGTTTGTTTGTTTGTCAACACAAGCTAGAGACACCCTTGAGGAAGAGGAACATCAGTTGAGAAAATGTCCACATCAGATTAGCTTGTAAGCAAGTCTGAGGATTGATGCAGAAGGGCCCAGCCCACTGTATATGATGCCATCCCTGAGCAGGTGAGCCCTTGGTTAAATAACAAAGCCAACGTGGGAGCAAGCCAGTAAGCTGTGTTTCTTCATGGCTTCTGATTCAGTTCCTACCTCTGGATTCTGGCCTTGCATTCCTCCCTTGCCTTCCCTTCATAATGAACTATAATCTATAAACTGAGATAAAATCAATCCTTGGCCATGGTCTTTTTCCACAACAATAGAAAGCAAATTAGAATATAAATAAATAAGCAAGTTTGTTTAAAAAAGAAAAACAAACAAATAACACCCCCTCCTAAAAACAAACAAAACCACCCAGGCTTGGATAACTATTCAGTGGGTAAAATGCTTGCTTTGGAAGCATGTGGACCTGAGTTTGATCCCCAGAACCACATGAAGCTGATGGATAGGAGAGTGGTGGAGGCTCCTAATATCAGTTCTGGCTTCATGGAAACAGCAGTATCCCAGGGACTCCATGGCCAGCTACCCTAGCCAGATTGGTGAGTTCCAGGTAAGAGGGAGGAAACCCTGTTTAAAAAATCATAATGTCTTAGGAATTATATTCCAGGTTGATCTCTATCTCTACACACACATATGTATACATATACACACACACACATATATATATATACACATATACATATATGTACATATGTATACATATATACATATACATACATATATATGTATATATATATGTATATATATATATATATACACACAAATATATGTATGTGCACATGCATGTCTCAGGAGGCAGAGGCAGAAGAATCTCTGTAAGCCTGAGGCCAGCCTAGTCTACAGAGCAAGTTCCAGAACAGCCAAGGCTACAGAGAGAAACCCTTACTCGAAAAACCAAAATAAACAAACAAACAAACAAATAAATAAATAAGAAAGGAAAGGGAAAGAAAAAAAGAAAAACAAAACCAACAATGACAATATCCTGGCCAAATATTTGTAATAGTTGACTGGTAAATATATTTCCATCTCTGTGGTATGTAATTCTAGAGATGGTGTCTGTAAATAATGTCTGATCAGAGTAGAAGCCATGCTGATGAAGTACTGTATGGGGGTGGTTGGGGGTGGAAACAGTAAAACCATGTGGAATATGAAAACTCCATTAAGACAGTGTGGTTTCTACTTCCTTTCTGTGACCCCCACACTTAAAATTCTACATGTTACCAGGCATTCACTTGAGAACTGATGCAAAACATAGTATTCTCAAATTTTCATGGTTTTTTATGACTAGATCTTTATGGAACAGAATGAGTGAAAAGACTCTAGTTTACCTGCTTTTGGATACTTTTTTCTTTCTTTCATCTTTGATAACCCTCCCCCCACTCCCCATGATCTTCAACACAGCTACAAAGAGCACATGCTCCTTTTATTGTGAAAAGACTTTAAAGAAAAATCTTTAAAAGAGAGGACTGGACGGGGGTGGAGTAGAACATCCCATATGACGTAGACGCCTAAAGCCAGAGCAACTGTGGAAGCTTAAGTCTGGGCTGGGTTACCTCAGTTCTTCTTGCATCTCTGCCTCTAGCTCTCTCCACCCCCATAGCTGTCATCGGATCCAAGGACACATCTGCTGGCTCAGCACATGGAGAAAACTCGCGCCTCACCCTCCTCTAGCTCTGGGATAAACTTGCTCAGCCACTGCCAACTATTTCTATCTAAACATGGTCTCCATTTAAGCAGCAAAGGCTGTCAGTCATTAAGCCACCTGGTACAAGAGGTGGGAAACAGGGAGGCTCTAACAATCCCATCGGAAACCTAAGTTTCTATTCATATAATTATAACTTTTTCATGTGTGTGTGTGGTGGTGTGCATGTGAGTGTACGCATGTGCTTGCATATGTGTGAGCGTACGTACACAGACATGCATGGAGGCCTGAGGCTAGACAGAGTCTCTTAATCAAACCCAGAGCTCTCTTATATGGCTAGGCTTTCTAGCCGCCTTGCTCTGGGGTTCCCAGTCTCTACCTTCAGAGGCTGGAATTACAGTCGGGCTCCCTCTGCCACCCAGCATTTACGTCGGTTTCTGGGGATCCCAACTGGAATCCTCATATTTTGATGGCAAGCACTTGAATGGCTGAGCCATCTTGCCAGTCCTAAACCTTTACCTTTTTCACAGTCTCACTTCACCCATTATCTTCTCTTATGTCTCTCCCACTCCTGATGACACCCCCCCTCTACTCCCTCCTTTTCCACCTCTTCCTTCTCCTTTCTCCTCCTCTCCCTCTTTCTCCTCCTCCTTTCTCCTCCTTCCTTTCTCCTCCTCCTCTTCCTTTTCTCTCCAACAAGTCCCCTCCAACGTTCATGACTTTGCTTTTTTGTTTGTGCAGGTAGCTACATCTGCTGTGTGTCCATGATTGCATGCCATGTCCAGAAGACGGTGTTTCATGTCGCACCTTCCCATCCTGCCATCAGCCCTACGTCCTACACAGTAACTCAGCCGTTCCCTGTACAGGTCTCTCCCATGCCCCTTCATCTCCATGTCTCCATGGCTGTACCTGTGCTCCTGGTCACCCCGTGTCTCCCTCACTCCCTGACCTGAGAGACTTCTGATGAACTCAGCACTTGCAGCAGCAGGGATCTTCTCAAGAGGAAAACTTGGAGGGCATCACCTCCTTGCTTGAAACTGGCCAGTGCCCATTAGGCTGAAGACCACGCCTCTCAGCATTCGCCTGACCGTCCAGTAGGCCATCAACCTCCCCTGTTACTGGTTCCCCATCATCAGTTTATTTCATCTTCCTAAGCCCCAGTGGAATGGATATTCTAAGAGTTCCTGCCTCAGTCAAAGTGCTTGCTTCAGAATCACGAGAGCATGAGTTCAATCCCCAGTACTATGTTAATAACAAACAAACAAACAAACAAACCAACAAAAGCG
>NW_022196904.1:3549925-3570744 GCF_008632895.1 Mastomys coucha
GGGAGTGCTTTGCACGTGTAACCTCAGGGCTGCCAAAATAGAGCAGTAGGGATCTTTGGTCAAGTAGCCTAACCTACTCATTGAGTTCCAGGCCAGTGAGAGACTCTGTGGTTTTATTTTTTTCTTTTTTTCCTTTTAAGGGGAACAGTGACTGAGAATAGCATCTGAGTTTGCCCTTTGGCTTCCATGTACATGTACACACAAGGATACCCTCAGCTCTACCACTCCTATATACAAACACAGAGAGAGATTTTATCTTGAAGGAGATAGCCTGTACAGAGTTTTAGCAGAGGAATCTTCCAAGGACTGTTTTGTAAGCATAGTTCAAAGTTTCCCGAATTCCAGGCACTATGCTTGGGCAACAGTTATTTGAAAAAACAAGTTCTTGGTTGTCTGTATCCAGTAGTTCCACTTTGGACATAGACCCAAAAGAAATGAAAACAGGGCCTTGAAGATGTTCTTATGCTTGCATTCATACAAACATTATGTATGCCCATCTAGGGGCAGAAGAGACCCACATGTTTATCTGTACATGAACAAATAAACAAAATGTGGCATGCCCATTAAGTGGGATACTATTCAATCACAAAAAGGAAGGAAATTCTGATACATGCTCTATCTGTAAAAGTCCAGGACATTAAGCTAAGTAGGAAAGGAGCAGACACCAAAATGACAAATGCTATGTGATTCCAGTTATTTCTGGCAGTCAAATCTGTGGATGTATAAATAAGATTGGTGGTTCCAGGTGTTCCTCCAGCAGCTGCCACCTTCTTTTCCTCCTCTTCTTCCTCTTCCTCTTCTTCCTCCTCCTCCTCTTCCTCCTCCTCTTCCTCTTCTTCCTCTTCCTCTTCTTCCTCTTCCTCCTCCTCTTTCTCTTCCTCTTCCACCTCCTCTTCCTCCTTCTCTTTCTCCTCCTCCTACTCTTCCTCCTTCTCTTCCTCCTCCTCCTACTCTTCCTCCTCCTCTTCCTCCTCATCCTTCTCCTCCTTCTCTTCCTCCTCGACCTTCTCTTCCTTCTCTTCCTCTTCCTCCTACTCTTCCCCCTCCTCCTTTTCTTCCTCCTCTTCTTCCTCCTCCTCCTTTTCTTCCTCCTCCTCTTCCTCCCCCTCCTCCTTTTCTTCTTCCTCCTCTTCCTCCTCCTCCTTTTCCTTCTCTTCTTTCTCCTTTTCTGCTTCTTTTCTTTTAACTTATTTATTTACTATTGTGTATGTGACTTCATGCATGCATATGTGTCTTGGCACATGTAATAGAAATGACAGGACAAGTTTCAAGAGTTGCTTCTTTCCTTCTGCCCTGTAGGTCCCAGGGATTGAACTCAGGTCCTTAGGCTTGATAGCAAGCTCCTGTACTGTCTGAGCCATCTTGCTAGCCCTGCAGCCATCCTAATTAGCTAGTGATGCTGCATTATTGTCTCAGATTGCAATTTTCTAATGATTAATGGTGTCAGATGACTTTTCATGGATCTGTTGGATATTTTATATCTTCGGAGAAACAGTAATTTAATCTCTTTTCCATTTTTGAGAGATAAAACCAAGTTGTTTTTTAAGATTTATTTTATTGTGAGTATTCTGGTTGCATCTGTGTCTGTGTACTACATGTGTACCTGGTGCCCATGGAAGCCAGAAGAGGGTGATGGATGCCCTGGAACTGGGGTTACTGGTGGTTGTGAGCCACCATGTGGATGCTGGGGACTAGTCCACAGTCCTCTGGAAGAGAAACCAGTATCTTCACTGCCAAGCCATCTCTTCCTACACATTACTTTTCTCCTTCAAATTGTTGAGTTGTTGGAGATTCCTTATATATTTAAACTGCAGTGCTTTATGAGACACTGCCTCTCGTCTTATAGATTGCTGTCTTAAAATGTTCATCCCTCATGTATGAGTGTGTACAGTATACGGTGGAGCTCACCGTGGTACACATGTGGAGGACAGAGGACAACTTTTGGAATGTATTTCTCTCCTTCCATCATGTGAGCAGAGCTCAAGTTGGGAAAGCACCTACCAGTGATCTCATTACCTTCCCCCCACCTTCCCAAACTGCCTTTGCAATCTGTCAATCACTGGATCCTCTGGCCATAGAAGTTTTAAGATTGATGTGATTCTGTTTGTCTGTTTTCTCATTTCTTCCCTGTGTTTTTGTTAGCATGTGTGTGAGTGTGGTATCACCTAACTCCATTCATTTTTGTTTTTAAATTTTATTTTCTTTGCAGCACTGAGGATTGAACCCAGGGCCTTGTGCATGCTAGGTGAGTGCTCTACCAATCATGCTACAGTCTCAGATCCATATTCCCTTTTTAATTTCCTTGCCTTGATTGCCCATATCTGGTTCCCTACTCTATCACTTCTGGGTAAAGAGCCTGACTCTTCTATGGTGATGTGTGGGCATTGAGATAGGGTCTCACCAAGTTACCCACGCTGGCCTGGAACTTACAGTCCTCCTACCTCAGTCCCCCAGAGTGCTGGGATTATAGGCCTACATGACCAACCACCCCCAGGTAGCAGGGGCATGACTCTGTATATTCCCTGATCCCTGAATATAAGCTGTGCCTGGCCACAGGCCTGCAGAATACTTGTTCAGTGACTGAGTACTCCATTGCTAGTGTTTGACAAGGTTTGATTTAGAGTTTACACCTGACTATCTCTGGGCAGGGTGCCTCCAGATTCTTCCTTCCCTCTGTAGGATATTCTCAAACATTGTAGGTTTTATCAGACTTTCATGGAGTTCCAGAAATCTCTGGGTGGGCCCATGGACTTTTGTGCAAAATCTTATATTAGCAAGAACCTACTACCCCCATCTCTGACATATCTGATCACCTTCCTCACCCCACCTTGTGGTGTCTCACCCCCCCACCACCACCACACACCCTCTGCCCCTTCTGCCCTGTGTTCATTCAGCAAGAATGCTGGTTCAGAGTGGAGAGAACCCAGCTCATCACAATGTTTTTCCTGGGGATCTTTCCTATCCATGGACCTGATCCCGATTCTTGCTTATAGATCTCCAACTTGCCTACACTGTGTTTGGAGTTGGAACCTTCATTCCTTAAGCTCCATAGGAAAACCCAGGGCTGTTGAGATGGTTCAGCTGGCTAAGAGTAGTGGTGGCCGAGCATGACGACTCGAGTTTGGTCCCTAGGACTGGGCATTCTTTCCATCATGGACAGGAGAGGACTGACTCCTGCAAGTTGTCTTTTGACCTCTACAAGTGCCCATCCCCCTTCATGCAAAATAAATAAACTAATGTAATTTAAGAAGAAAAAAATCTACTGTCAAGTTCTTTATGTCTATCAGGACAGTCCTCAATAAAATTTTCCTTATATTGTCTGTCTTTAACAATTTAATGTGTTTTTTTTTTCTTTAACAGTATTGAAATTTATTTTTTTTCCTTCTCCTTCCTAGCCAGACAGCAGCATTTGCTAAACCCTCTTGGTATAGAAATATGGTTCTTGGGTGGCAGGCCCAAGGATTCAGCTCCCCCTCCCCTTCTGCCGGGGTCAGGGTAATGAGCCTTCTTCCTGGCCCTTGCTCGGGCCTCCAGCCGGCAGCTGGAGGGATTAAGGAAAAGAGGCTCCTGGCGTCCCTGAGTCTGGAGTGGCTGCCCAGGATGTCCCAGGAGAGGAGAGTGGGCCAGAGGGCTGGAGGCTCCCAAATCAATCAGAGGTCTGAAGGTCACTGAATGGCGACCTTTGAATCAGGATCCCGGTAGCCCTGCGGCTCGCACATACTCTGAGGGGGTGGGGCAGTAAGGCAGATGTTTGAATAGAATTCTTTTGGAGAGAGGTGTCCTCTCCTAACAGTCCTTTCAAACACCTTACGAAAAGCTCCCCTTTTCTATCCTCCTCTCAGGAGCACTGAAGTTTGGGGGCTGAGAAATGCTTCTAACAGCCCCCATTTAGCTTCTTTTCTGAAAGCATCTAGCTGCCTCAGGTACAAATATTGCAAGGAGTGAAAATTGCCCACAACTGCCTAGGAGACCTAGCCATTTTGATACAGCAGATAATGAGGGACATATGGGAGGGCCAACAAAATGGCTTAGCAGGAAAGAGTCTTGCCCTCAAGCCTGATTGCCTGAATTTAAGCCCCAGGACCTGCCTGTGGAGCTTGGAGGACAGAAGTCAGGACAAAAGTTATAGGTTCAAAAGACAGTTCTCCTCTGCCATGAGAGTCCTGGGGATTCTCAGATTCTCAGGCTGGGCCACAAGTGATCTGGCATGTTCTCCCACACACATACATATATATGATATATAAATGTAATTTTAAATCATCAAGGAATATATTGGAAATACTGTCTTCTATTTTGCTGAACTTTAACTTACAAGAGTAAGAGAACCAGATGTCACCAGCTTTGACTGAAAGGTGGCTGTTGAACCAGTCACTACTCAATATTGTATTGTTTGCCACCAGCCAGGTGCTTCTCTGCTAACTTAGCCCCCACTAACATTAGTACACAGCCTATGGTGAAACGGGGGTGATGTTATACATGGTGGACAATCTACAATAAGATCATTACACCGTACATTCTAATATGTTGATACTGAGATGGCAAGATAGTCAGTTGGTAAGAGTGCTCACCATGCCAGGAAGTTCTCATGCACTGTCTAAGGCAACTGCTTGGCCAAGCCAATCTTGTCTACATCTGGGCTCTTCCAATAGCACCTTGCTAGGCAAGATTTCTTGGCTCCTCTGAGATCTAAGACCACTCAGTGCTCAAGAGTATTGTTCTATAGCTCCTGTTGTATGTGTGAGCACACAAGTGTGTGTGTGTGTGTGTGTGTGTGTGTGTGCTTGCATTGACTTGGTTGAGACACAAAGACACAAAAGAAACAGTTGCAAAAGTAAATCTTCATTTGCAACTCATAACTTACTGTTCAGTGTGAGTTTTGATACATATGGGAAGGGATGTGATGATGGTATTGATAACAAGGCTAGTTCCAAGAATTATAAGTTGATCATTTGAATGTAGAGATAATGAGCAAACTCAAATATGTTGGATCAGCACTCTAATTTTTATGTAATAGATCAGTGATTCCCAACCTGTGGGTCGAGATCCCTTTAGGGTCATGTATTGGATATCCTGCATATCAGACACATTACAATTCATAACAGTACCAAAATTACAGTTATGAAGTAGAAACAAAATAATTTTATGGTTGAGGATCACCACAACATGAGGAACTCTATTAAAGGGTCGCAGCATTAAGAAGGCTGAGAGCTTCTGTAATACATAAAATTCCATTCCATTGCTTTACTTATTGTGTTTGTGTGTTTGTGTGCATGCATGTGTCTGGGTGGAAGTCAGAAGACAGCTTGCTAGAGTTGGTTCTCCCCTCCCACCAGCTCATCAGGCATGGTGGCAAACAATTTTACCCATTGAGCCATCTTCATATCTCTCTTTCTTGCCTTTGTGTTTATGGTTTTTCTCTAAGACAGGCACTGTCTATACAGTTTAGGCTGTCCTGCAACTCACAATGTAACCTGGGCTGGTGTTCTGAAGCCTGTCTTGATGTCACTCCTTGCTAAATGCCGAGACTTAGGGTGTTTGACATCACAGCAAGCTTCAACTTTCTTTCAAGTGAATAAAGCTTTAGATGCTGTTTTGGCAGGTTTCAGTCAAGTGGCCTAGCCAGGCTACAGAACTTGGGAGCTAGTTGCTAGCTCTGGTGTCTTTACTAATTCTCTCCTTGCTTGCTTTCTTAGGACGCGGGCTATAGGCCTTCCATATGATCCAGCTATACCACTCTCTTCAGATACTCACCCAAAGGACTTTTAAGTCAATATATCACACAGATACTTGCATGTCAAGATTTTTTTTTTTGCAGCACTGTTCATAATAACTAAGATGTGGGGTCCAGCCTAGGTATCCATGAATATGGATATAGAAAATGGGAGCTAGCTAGCTATCAACTATCTATCTATCTATCTATCTATCTATCTATCTATCTATCTATCTATACATGTACATAATACGTGTGTAGATTATTTTCCATAAAAAAAAAAGCTATATTAATTGCCAGAAAGTGAGTGCGTTTTAAAAACAGGATTCTTAAAGCTTAGGTTTTTAATTATTACACAAGACATTAGGTCTCATTGTGGATTTTTCAAACAAATGTTGCTTTTGTTGATCCTTCTCCCTAGCTCTTCTCCCCACCCCCCATCTCCTCTTGCATCCTTCCACCCTCAGTCACCTTCTTTCTCCTTTTATGTCACAAGCGTCCTGTTGCCCTGACATTCCACTTGCTCACTTCCTCTTTTTCCCCTGTCCTGATCTCAGTTCTAATCCTGTCGTCCATAGCCACACTCACATGTACTCCTGTACATGTGTACCATCACAAAGCAGTATCCACATACCGGATTAACAGGAGATAAGCCAGGCTCAGAAAGACTTGTATGTTTTCGCTTTCATGAAGTTCCTAGATTTTACATAGATTTGTACAAATCATGGATGTCTATGTAACATGGAAGTGGAAGTGAAGCTGTGGAGGACAAAGGGGGTTAATCTACTGATGTGAGAAAGGATAAGTATATACAACATACAATATATACATTTATGAAAAAATAAATAAAAGAGAAAATTTTAAAACAAAATGGCCTCTGAAAACCACTAAGCACTTGGGAGCATGGGGCCATGCCAACATGCATTTCCTTAAAAGTCTTTTTATCTCCTAGACCTTCCCTGCCTGAGAGCCACTACCTCTATGAATCTATTTAAATGTGAATTTTAAAATTATATATACTTATGTATCTGCGGGCTGTGCATATATCTTCTGACTTGTGCATGCCTGCTGTGGTGTATGCACACGCACACTCATGCATGCAGGAGTGTGTGTGTGTGTGTGTGTGAGCGTGTGCATGCACCACAGCGTGTATGCAGAAGTCAGAAGATAATTTGCACTAGTCAGTTCTTTCCTTCCACCATGTAGATCTCAGGGATCAAATTCAGGTCCTCAGGCTTCTCCAGCTTAGTGAGAAATGCCTTCCTTTACTCCCTTAACCATCTCATGTTTCCCTGTTTCCATATTTATGGAGCTTTTTCAGCTTGTTGGTGCACATGTGTTTCTCTATGATACTGAAAGCAGCTGTTTGTGAAATCCCAAGCAATGTGTCCAGGAAAGAGATATTACATGGAAAAGTGAAAGAGACAAGGACAAACCATCTCAAAATGGACCACATTGACCAGTCAGCGGTTTCAGGCTGAAACTCCCAGAGGAACTGTAGCCACAGGAAGGTTCATTCAGCCAGCCTCTCTCAGGAGCAACGGGCCATAAAGATCCTTTCACACATGAAGGCTGGGACAGAGCCTTGATGACCACAGGCTGATGACTGGGCTGCCCTGAACCTGTGTAAACACCCTGAAGTAACCCTTATCTCCCCTTAGCCTGACGGCCCCATATATCTCCTAGCGACAGCCTGGAGTTTACTCCCCCAGTCAGAGACCCATCTGTCTTGTCATGCCTTCTCAAACATATTGCTCTTTGTCTAAAATGTGTAGAGGCACCCTGTTTCTCACATCAGATGCTGATGAAAACCCCTGTGGATATATAAAATTAATGCAGGTTTAATGTTTTTCTCCTCTTACTTAGCTCTTGTATTAGTTGGGTCTCTCAATTGGACCAAATAACTAAGTGAAGAGAAGACACACTGTCTTTCCGATTCTCTGCCTCTCTGCCTCTCCTTCTCTCTGTGTCTGTCTCTGTCTGTCTGTCTGTCTGTCTGTCTAATGCACACACAAGCGCACACACACCCCAGCGGTACAGATCTGTTGTGTGGACATACAGTCCCCTAACTTGATGAACTAAGGACTTTACAGCGTTGACCTACAGATGCATGAGCTGGGGGTTATTTTTAGGAGGTTTTATGACACACCCCCTAATAACAGTATCAGCATGAAGTCTCACCGCAGCAATGGTGACAACTTTCCCATAGCTGCACAGACAATAAATACCCTTTCGGTTCCTTCATACTGTGTACTCCTCCCAAGACACTCAGACCATGTGCATGTAGGGAAGAATGCCCTGCCAGGGAAGTGGGGCAGGAAGGAGTAGCTGGTCCCTCTCTGAGGGACCACTCAACAAGGCCCCTGTGTTGTTGAAGGTCTCTTGTAATAGCCAAGGATACTCTAATTAAGATGGCAGGATGAGGATTCCCATTAACATCTCTTAGTTGCAAGGAAGTGAAACCATCTCAGATAGATTCATCCACCAGGATAGCAGATGGACTAAGCTCATCACAATGCTAATTTTTTTTTAAAAAAAATATGGTCTCATAGCTCACCTCAAACTCACAATGTAGCCAAGGAAACTTCGAACTCCTCTTCTCCGTGCCTCTACTTTGCCAGTGCTGGGATTTCAGACAAGGTCCACTCACTCCCATGTTCATGTGGGTCTGGGAACTGAACCCAGAGCTCCTTGTGTGCTGGCTAAGCTCTCTACCAATGGACCCACATCTCCATCCTGTATTGTTCTCTGCTTTTTTTTTTTTCTCAGTTGAACTCAGCTAGGATCTCCTCAGCTCACTGCAGGGTAATCCTGGGAGGTCCAGCTTCACAATCTGTGATGGTTAGTGCTAACATGAAGAACTGTCTAGACCAGGTAGGCCTCTGGACATGTCTGTGGATTGCCTTGATTCTGTCATTGGTAAGAGAACACTCAGTCTAACAGTAGGTAGGACCACTCCTTGTGTTTGGGTCCTGGACTGTATAGGAGGGGAGAAAGTGAATACCAGCTAGCAGGCATTAACTCATCCCTCTCTGAATATCATGTGACCAGCTGTTTCAGGTTCCTGCCTCATTGGCTTCCTACTATGATGGATTATTGCCTGGAGTAGTGAACTAAGCTGAATGCTTTCTTTCCTAAATTACTTTTGTCAGGGCATTTTATCATAGCAAAAGAAACTAAAGTAAAACATAACCTTGTTAGAATCCAGAGCAGACTGCTGATCTCACCACAACCCCCCCCCAGAGAAGCCGCACCCCTCTGGGAGATACTGACAGGTCTCTATTGAGAGCACCCTCTGAGAAGCTAACAGATTTCCAGATGCCCGTGTCTCTAGCCTCGGAAGTAAGTTTACATCAAAGAAGGTATGGGGTATTGACACATCCTGCTCCCCTATCTCTTTTGCCTTCTGATGGGAGAATCAGGGAGCATGGCTGTGAACCCCCAACCTCAGAAAGGATCCCCAACTCTGCCACAAGGGCCTGATTTCCTCTTTAGAATTTCTGCTATGTTGTCCCTTAATAGCACTGGGGCCAGAATCTCCTGTGTTCCCAGCCATACTGTTGTTTGTCTGTCTGTCTGCCTGTGTCATTAATACCTCTCCCAACAAACTTCCTGGCCCCTGACAATCATTGTCAGTGTCCCCTGGAGAACTTTCACCCCTCAGCAAGAAACACAGGTAGGAAGGACTCTGGTGGATCCTGTGTGTGAGCATCCCATCCCTAGATTCAGCTAAGGACTCAGCTCCGCTGAGCTTTAGGAAATGAGAGCCAGGGAAGAAACTACCTCAGAGGAAAGCCACTAAGCATCTGGCAGGAGAAGAGGACATATGGTGTGGGATCCGCCGTAGCTATTCTAAGGAAGGCCTGCTGGGGTATTCAGATGGTGAGATCCTCCTATCGGCTTAATTCAGCCCCATCGCAGTGTTTTCCCTCTTCTCTCTGATATTTTTGGTGGCACGGCAAATATTTTCTGCCTGCCTCTTTCTATGAAACACTCAGCAAAAGTGGGAGGTGAGTCACAGCTTGTACTTATTTGGGCTCTCCAAACGCGTGGCACAGTTCTGTGTGTTTTGCTTCTACTCTCCTGCTTGGTCCTCGCCACTCATCCTGGAAGGTCTTTTACGGGTTTAGTATCATGCTCATTTTTACCCACAAAGACACTCAGGGCCAGAAAGGGTACATAATGTGCCTTGGGCACACAGCTAGTTGCCTGCAGGGCTGGGATTGGAGGGGAGTCTGGGTGGCTGCACAGATTTCAACCTCAGCTAGCACCTGCTGTATCATGTCTCTGAAATTCGATTCATTTCGACAGCTTTCTCATGCAACCCGACGTTGCAAGGTGGTCATGTCCCCTCATAAGTAGTGTCTCAAATGGCGGCCGCCGTGTGTTAAAATCAATTTTTTTCAGCACATAGGACATGCTTCACAAGAATGTATGTCTCTCCCAACGGGTGATCATGTAGGGACTCTACATGGTAAAATAAATGGCCCCAAAAGATTTCATTGCAAGCCTCACCCTGCCGATGAAGGTTTTCAGTTAGTACACACGGCCACTGAATGGAACAGCAGGGGCCCCTGCTTAGCTTGGAGCACTAAGGATAACAGAGTGCTCAAACCAGTTTTAGCAAGGGTGTGTGTTGGGGGGAGAAGTTCTTGGCTCCAGGAACTGGCTGTCAGGGAGGAGAGGGTTGTAGCTGTCCTGGGGTGATGGAATGTGGCCAGCAGCTGTCTTTTCTCCATCTGAGCCTGTACACTAGCAAGGCACTGTCACGCAGAGCTTCCTCATAAGAGCATGGGGATAGATGACCGCTCTCAGGTGAGAAAGGCCAGCTTCCTCTGCACCTAGAAGAATACCCTTAGCTGGCCTGCTGTGGGTCATGCACTCTCAAGCCATGGCTAGCCATACTAGGCTGATCTGTGGTGTGGATACGGGTGGAGAGATACGGTCCTGGAAGATGGTTAGCTTCTCTAAGGATTAAACAACATAAACAGAACACAAACACCAAGCGCCTTCTAAAGGCTGGTGCTTAAGCCCAGAGTCAAAAGCAGCAGCAGAAGCTTCTCCTTCCATGAAGAGTGGTGAATGCAGAGACTCACAGCTGCCCAAGATGCAGAAAATAAGAGAAGGACTCTGCCCCAGCCTTAGGCGCCTTCTACCCCCTCTCTAAGGCTCAGGGAACGTTTTCAGGAGAGGGAGCAGGGAAGCACATCTGAACTGAGAGATAAGAATAAACAGCTGTGAAATGCCATTCTCTGGATTCCACACAACCATTGCAATCATTAACTCACAGCAGCGACTGTGAATTCCTGCGCTCTACCCCCACAAGACCAGCTCTGTCAACCATCAGTCATGGAAGGGCAAGGCCCTACTTTTTATGTCAAAACTACTGACTATTGATAGGCTCTGGGATGAGAGTGGGAAAAGCCATCGTTCTCTCTGCTTTTGTCTCCTTTGCTGAACCCACCAGACTCCAACACATAGCTTCAAACCCACAGTCTCAGACACGGCCCTGGTTAATCTCAGTGGGTCACAAAATGACATAAATAGATATGAATGTGAGAGATTTGTGGGGAGGGGACAGGGTAGATAGGTTTGATAGGAAGGTTGGGGTTGCAAGTACTCAGCTTGCACTACATACGTGTTCAAAAGTACTTTACATTCCTAACAGTAAAATCTACCTTGGGCATAAAATCTTATTCTTGTGGGGTCTGGTAGGGGAGGGGAGGGGGGATTAGAAACTCTCTCAAGGAACAGCTAAGGTTGTTGAGGCC
Organism: Mastomys coucha; assembly: GCF_008632895.1. Classification (NCBI taxonomy): domain Eukaryota; kingdom Metazoa; phylum Chordata; class Mammalia; order Rodentia; family Muridae; genus Mastomys; species Mastomys coucha. Next base: position 3,561,407 of record NW_022196904.1, read on the forward strand.
CCAAGTGGAGCATAAGATTGCTAAAAAAAAAAGGGGGGGGTAATGGCATGAGTATTTTGTGTTGAGGGTAGAAACGTCCAGAAGCCTAAGGATCAGGGACAGGCATCAAACATGTCTCTTACCTAGTGTATATAAGCTAAAGTGATGATTGTGAGACAGGACTCCAGAGGAAGCCACACTGGCACATTGACTTTGGGGGTCCTGGTACATTTTATGGGGGTGTACTAATATAAAGTGTTGACTTAAAAAAACAATGCCACATCTATTTATTTATTTTGTGTATATTGTCTAGGTGCATGAGCACACTGGACACTAGTGAAAGTCAGAAGGCAGCTCATGGGAGTCAGTTCTCTCTTTCCACCATGTCCTATCAGGGACTGAACTGAGTTCATCAGGCTTGGCAGCAAGTGTCTTCATCTTTAGCCATCTCGTTGGCTACTGGTGTTTTAAAGACCCACAGAATCACCTTGTGCTTCGGAAGACAACCTCAACCTCTCCACCTCTGTATGTATTTCTCTTCCCAGCTCCTGTAACAGTGTTAGATCCTCAGAAGCCGCTATAACTGGCTTGAGAATGAGACATACAACCTAGTTTGGACCAATGAAGAGTATCCCTGGAGTATTTCCTTGGATGTCCTGGAGACAATTCCTGGTAGTGAATCAGAGCTAGAGATGGACAATGAGAGATCTCTGCTGAACTTTTTGAGGAGTCCATATGCAGCTATATCTGTAGCAAACTGCCTCTGGGCTTCTCAGCTGTATTTCAATAATCTCTCTCTGTTTTTCTGTCTCTTTCTCCGTTTCTTGTCTCTGTGTCTTTGTGTCTCCGTGTCTTTGTGTCTCTGTGTCTGCCTCTCTTTGTTTCTGTGTGTGTGTTTGTGTGTGTTTCTGTGTGTGTTTACTTTAACAATTAGAATTTCATTGTCATAGAAGAAATGGCTCCATCAGATGGAAGTTAGTCTTGTGTTTTGGAAGTGTGTCTTTCCTGGGATTGAGGGAAGTGGGGAGGGGAGGTTAAGAAAAATAGCAGTGCGATGCAAGACTTGAGGTGGAGTGAAGTAGCCATGTAAAGGGGGAGATGTGTCAATGTAAAAGGTTATAACATAGATGCATTTAATTAGGAGACTCGGGGGATGGTGGGAGGGCTCAGTGGGTAAAGGGGCTCACTGCCAAGACTGAGAACTTGAGTTCAGTCCCCAGGACCCACATGGCAGAAGGAAACAACTTGATTTCTGCAAGTTGTTCCTCTATCTACCACAACTGCACTGTGGTACACACTGTCTCTCACACACATACATACATACATTCACACGTACATACATGTATGTACATACATAATAAATGAAAGATTAGAAAACAGAAGTTGGAGACACATATATGAGTAGATATCCGTTTTCATAAAAGCACGGTCTCTGATTATGGAGAACGAAGAAGAGGGATGGCTTGAATGTTTCCTGTCTGAGAGGCTCAAGGGTCCAGAACAGGGATTTTATTTGTAATGTCCAATTGGATTAAACAAAACAAGAGGGATTATATCTGTTCAGTACAAGAGCTGCAAAATATACTGTCAAGATATGATCTTCATGCCTCAATCTCTGGGAACTGTTAACTTCTAAACTGGCCTAATTCTGTCCAAGATGCAAAGATGGCTACTAGTGTCAGTGAGAATGGGTGCTGCCAGCTAAATCATCCCTGGAAACAATGACTCTATTACAATATAATCCCACAAGTGTTCCAGATCCTTTGATGAATCAATTCTTGAGCTGGTTATTGGCCAGACCTGGAACAGACTACATTCCTAGATTGGAAAATGACATCGTCTCCACCTAAACTGTAGGACTTGAGAGTGGATATGATCTGACTCCCCAGGTAAAATATAAAATGTTAGAATAAGGGTAGGAAGAAAAAAAATTAGAGAAAGTCTATTCATTGATGACCTACATCAACATGTATAAATTCATTTTGGGAATAGTGTGGGGGTATTGTCTTGTGTTGCTTTTTTGACGGGGTCTTTCACTATGTAATACATGGTGGCCTCAAAGTCATGATACTCCTACATGGGCCTATTTAATAGTGGGGTTATGTGTATTACCACCATGCATAGCTTGAGGAGTGAATTTTATAGGAAACCTACAAGATCGTGTGAGGGATGGTGAGAAGTGACTTCAGTAGCACCCAGTATAAGCTGGTAACCAGGGTTTAGAGGCTTGCATTTGGCCATTTTTCAAGGGGTACAGTTGGGAAGTACATCTTAGAGTAGATGACATCGAATTGTAGCCAAGCAGCATGAGCAGGAGTGAGCTCTCATCTGGGGATAGAATGATTTGAAGGACAAAACTTTCTTGGGATGAACAGAGGACAGAGATAGTGTGAAGAGCATTGGGTGGACAGGAGGTACCTTGTAGGGCTGGTGAACTGCTCGATGGGTGTTAGTGTAGCAATCCAGAGCAATGACTTATGCAGGATGAGTAGGGTTTGGTATCGCTGAAACTAAGTTGCAAGCATGCCAAATGGGAGAAAAGACAGAAAGATGGTCTGGCTCTTACTCCATGCTCTGAGGCAGAGTGGTTGGAGCAATCCAACAACATAGAGCTGATCACCCTTAGTTTATGGTCTAGAACTCTGCGGTGGGGGCAGTGAGGTGGCTCAGGTAAGAATGACTTTGCTGTGCAAACTTGACCTGAGTTCCATCCCCAGATCCAAAGTAAAGGTGGAAGGTGGGAACAGACTGTACACGGTTGTCCTCACACCACCACCGTGTGCAGGCTGTGATGCACACACACACATACACACACACACACCCCACAGGCACATATGCACAGTAGTAATATTAATAAATTAAAAAGCAAAAAGAACCCCAAGGCTGAAAAAAAAAAAAAAGACCCAGAGTGTCTGAGCTAGGTTAGGCCTGACTATGAAGACCTTCTTCTGAAGGCCAAATCTCAAAGAACTAAGTTTCGTTCTGCATCTCATGGATACTATACAATCTGTCACCAGGTCAGATCCCTGTCTGCCCATTCTGTAAAGAAAGAAAAAGGGGCCCCTTGCAGATCTGATCACCTGGCTTATTTATGTATTACCTGGGCCTGGAATCCACAAGAGGAAGGGGTTAAGCCTTCTAGCCCATTTGTCGCTGGAAACTCAGTTTGAATCCCACCCTGGAATTTTCCTCCGAGCTACGAAGCCAGGCGAGCTGCCAAGTCATATATACATTGCCGGGTAGCCAGGCAACTCCGTGCTTTTTCTGGGAAGGAACACAATGTGGTCACTGTTTCTGCAGTCGCCAGGTTCCAGATGGGAGAAAGACTTTAATCCCCAGCTTCAAGGCTGTTTGGCAAAACTCATTCTGTAGCCCCTGCCTGGGCCGGTGTTTGTTTGCTGTGACCCTCTGATGCTGCCATTTTGTGACATTCTGTTTCTGGTGTTTAAAATTCAATCCTTGCGAACTAGGGCAGTGGCTCTGTCAGTGAAGCTTGCTACACAACAGGCGTGCTCAAGTTCGGATCTCCAGTCTCCACGTTAAAAAAACAGAGCACTGCAGAGCAGTCGGTAATTCCAGCCCAGGGAAGCAGGGAGCCTAATAGATGAGCTCTGGGTTCAATAAGAGACCTGTCTCAAAAATCATATTGGAGACGGAGATGCCTGATAGTGACCTCTGACCTCCACACACACACTCCATTGGATCCTTTACAAGTCATTTGGGTGACACAGGAGTTAGAAGATGGGGTAAACTAGGACCGCTATCTTATGTTACTGTGAGAAGAATACGGCAGGGCTGGGAGGTGACTCAGTACTTGCCTTGTAAGATCAAGCACCAGATTACATTGCCCAACTGCAAATTCAGACTCAGAAAATGCAGGAAAAAGGATCCCCAGAGCAAGCTGGCTAGTAACTCTAGCCATGCTGGTGAGCTCTGGGTTTTACTGGGAGACCCTGTCTAGGTGATTAAAGGGGAAAATGAATGGATGAATACTGACAGCAGCCTAAGATTCCACATGCATGCACAGTCACAAATATGCACCTTAACATGTGTGCCCACACATATACAAGCATGCACACACACACACACACACACACACACACACACACACACACGGTTTTGAAGGATTTATAAATCAAAGCTATTACAACACAGCCTCACTTTTATTGATCCCCTAAATTACAATGGCAGCAAAGGCTGGAGTTCTGAGGGTGGCGTAAGAGTCCATCACTTACACAGAAAGAAGGGCTACTAAGGGTGGTATCTCAGACACACCCAGGTGTCCATCAAGAAACAATTAAATATATAAGATGTCATCTACATGTACAAGGGGCTATTACTCAGTTTTACGATGGATGGCAATTTTGACACATGCTACCATATAAATGGAACTTGAAGACATTTTGCTCTGTGAAATAAGCAAGACACAAAAGGACACATGTTGTGTGGTTCCATTTTCATAAGATCCCCCCCAGCACACACACACACACACACACACACACACACACAGAGATACATACACACACACATACTCAGACACACAAGGATAGACAGTAAGATGGTGGCTGCCAGGTGACTGGCTAGTGGAGAGTTAATGTTTAGTAGATTCACAGCTTTTTGTTTTGCTTTAGACGGAGTCTCATACAGCCCAGTGGGATCTTGAACTCTTGATCCTCTTGCCTTTACCTCCCCAGTGCTGAGACAACAGGCATGAGTCAGTCACCTTGCCTGGTTTATGTGATGCTAGATACGGAACCCAGGATTTCCTGTGTGAGCTCTGAAATCATTCTACCAGTTAAGTTACATCCCCAACCCAGAGTTTCAGTTTTGCAAAATGAAAAGTGCCCCCAGAAATGAATGTTGGCAACATTTGCACACTGCACAGATACATCGGATGCCACTGAGCTCTAGGCAAAGAAATGGTAAAAATGGGGCATTTGAGGCTGACAAAATGAAGTTGCTTGCCACCAAGAGACGACCTGAGTCCCATCCCTGGGATTTATATAGTAGATAGAGAACAAATGTGCTCTTAACTACTACTGAACCTGGCTCTCCAGTCTCAGTGTGGTCGACTTTGACAAACAGCGAGGCATCCTTCACCACAGCCTACTAAGGCAGTTAGCACGGCCTTTGGTCTCAAACACTTCTGATTCTCTCTTTCTCATCTCCCCTCTCATACCACCTTACATTTCCACACATCTGCTTTGTGTCATTACATTTAGTTTTAATTTCCAGAATTTTATATACTTGAAACTGTATAGAGTGTTATCTCCTCACTCCCCAGCCTCTTTTGTTTTATGTAGTTATTTTTAGGTAATTAAATTTTGTTCCCAAAGTCAGTCACCCATTCATCTCTGTGACTGCATAGTGCTCCTTTGTGTAGGTCCATCGTAATGCATTTATCCGCCTATCTATCTGTGGGCTTTTGGGTTATTGCTGAGGTTTGCTTGATGTACAAAGCTGACATGAATATTCATGTACAAGTGTGTGTGGAAATCTTTCCGTCTTTCTTAGGTAAATATCTAGGTCTAAAGTGTCTAGAACTCGTGGTGTGTGTGCGTGTGTACTGACTTCCATTTCTATGGTTCGGGGACGCTGGTTTGGTTTGGAGGGCAGTGTGTTGAATAATATTTTAATATAAGCATAGTATGAATTGCACATTCATTTGTTGTTTACCTGAAATTCAAATTTAACTGGGTGTCCTGTGTTTTTGTTTGCTAAGTCTGGCGAATTGACTCCTCCTTACTTTTCTGAAGTGTGTGCTCCAATAACAACCATGCAGAGTTCTTTACCAACTCTAAGGCCTATCTTACACTTCTTTATTTTTTAAATCTATTTATTTATGGGTGTGTGTGAGTGTGGATATATGCCTCAGTGTAAAGGACAAATCCCTCTCTCCTTCCCACTATTTGGGTCCCAGGGATCCAACTCGGGTCATTAGGCTTGGTGGTAAGTATTTACCTGTGGAGCCATCTCATTAGCCCCATCCCCTACTTAAGCTTCAGTCCTCATCCTTTGCTCTAACTCATTAACCAGAGTCTTTAGGACAAAGCTGCTTCTTACAATCTTGTGTAATTTACTGAGCCCTTTACTCATTTCCTGCCCCTCTGCCCTCTGGGCCCCCAGTACAATGTCAGGAATTTTGATAGTTTGCTCAGTGTTTACCCCCAAGATTTAGATCAGCTCCAGTTGCATTAGTAGACCCTCTCAGGCTATTCTGAAGGAAAAAAAAATAAAAGAAAGAAAGAAAAAGAAAATTTAAATTCTCCACTTCCTCTGGCTACACTGAATCCCACGGCTTTTGCTGATAGTTTTAAACCAAGGACAAACAGCACAGCCAAGACCAAGATCCTATGTGTGCACGTGTGCGCAGGCAGCTGCATTCAAGGACATGATTAGCCGTTAAGCCCCCTCTGGATCGATGCATCCCTTGTTCAGCACATTCTCTTCCCAGCAAAGAGGCTGGAGCCCCAACGGTGTTGTGTAATTCCCACCACACCCCATGGGAGATGGAGCCTCTGATCAGCGCAGTTTACAGAGGAAGGATTTGAAGCCTGGGGCTGTTAGGGAACAAATCAAGGTTAGACAAGAGGTTGGCTTTGTGCTGGGGAATGGATAGTAACCAGGACTGGAATTAGCAATCAAGACAGAAGTCTGTAGAGGGCTGGGGAGAGATAGAAGCTGTGAGCTGACTCTAAGATCTCATCTTGCCTAAGGTTCTTCATCGGCCAGTGCTATAAGGCATCTGTGAAGAGAACTACGTGGGCTAAAGTTGGTACACAATGGTGGCTGTTGGGCTGTGCTCATAGCTGAGTTATGACTGAGGCAGCCTTCATGAGAAGAGGCAGTTACCTTGCATACCCTTTGTAGAATGCCCAAGTGCTTTTTTAAAAAATATTTTAACTTTCAAATTTTGTGTGTACCTGTGTCGGTGTGGAGGTTTGTACAGGAACCCATGGAAGCTGGGAGTGTTGGATCCCCTAGAGTTGGAGTTTAGGCTGTCGTGAGCCATCTAGTATAGGCAATGGGAACTGAACTCAAGTCCTCTGCAAGAGCAATGCACACTGTTAGCCACTGAGCCATCTCTCCAGCTGCAGAATGCTTAAGTTCTCCTCTAAGAACTGTTAGTTTAGATTTATCTCAACACATGCTAGAAAAAAGCTTACCATGATGAGAGTCAATAAGGGCCTTCTTGCTCCTCCATAACTGGGGATGGACTTTGGTTTACCTCATTTGAGGTGATGTTGTCTTCCTAACGGGCACAGTGTGAAGGCATCATAGCACAGTCCAGGAAGCAAGGAGAGGGAGAAAGTTGCCTGTACTGAAAATAGATGGCAAGATCACACACACACACACACACACACACACACACACACACACACAATGAAATGTCTCCTTGACTAAACTGGCTTCCCTGGCCTACTCATATAGCTGTAACTGTGTCACTGTGTGACCAAAATTAGGGTTTGTCAGAATTTTTAAGAGAATAACTATACAATGAGAATCCAAAGTAGCACAGTTGAGTAAGCAAGTAAAAGCAGTGAGTTCAGTGTAACATGCAGAAGAGAGAACAAAAATGTCTGAATATTAGGGGATGAGGAAGGACTGACTGGATACACCATGGTGGACAGGAGTTATAGGCCAGGATGTAAAGTTGTTGTTTTTCTAGTTCTAGTTCTATCGTGGACTTCCCATCTTGGGGTGATGGTAGTGGTAGATAAGTGTATAAGAATGCATTTTATAGTGAAAGTGTAATATCCAGTGTGAGATCCACAGCTTCAGGATGGCTAGTGAAACTGTGCAGAAGTTCATTAAGAAGAATTGACTTTGAGTCTGGTTAATTTTGGTGTGCAATGTTTTTGTTCTAAGTTTTTAAGAATAACATTGGTTTAATTATTAAAAAGTATGTCTGGTGCTAGAGGGATGGCTCAGTGATTAAGAACACTTATTACTCTTCCAGAGACCTAGGTTCAATTCCCAGCACTCAACATGGAGGCTTACAACAATGTATAAGTCCAATTCCAGGAGACCCAATGCCTTTTTCTGCACTCCTCAGGTACTGTTCACACACTTGGTACATAGACATAGATGCAGGCATTCAAGTAGGGTAGCCTCATGGAAGTTCAAGGCCATCTCAACTACATAGTGTCTTCAAGTGAGTTTGGCTGGCTTGAACTACATGTGACCCAGTCTCTAAAAAATAAAAATATTAATAATAACAATGATGATGATGATGGCAGCCCATGGAGATGGCTCGGTAACTCAAGCACATGCCACAAGGGTGAGGACCAGAGTTGGGGAGCTCCAGAACCCATGTAAGTTTTGAGTATGGCTGCCCACCTATAAATCTAGCAGACCAAAGACAGTGATGGGATCTCCAGAGCTAGCTGGCTGGCTTAAAGAACTCCAAAAGACAGAGAGAGAGAGAGAGAGAGAGAGGGAGGGAGAGGGAGAGAGAGAGAGAGAGAGAGGGAGAGAGAGAGGGAGAGAGAGAGAGAGAGAGAGAGAGAGACTCCATCTCAGTGAATACAAGTAGAGACTGATGGAGGAAGACTCCAGATGCCAATCTCTAGCTTCTACATGTATATATGTTCACACAAGCATGCAGAATAAAATAATATGAGCACATTGGGTTCCCAAGCTAGATTCTGTTGGGTTTCTCTCCCCTCTACTTCTTTGGAGAATAGGCATTTCATTATGTGTCTACACCACAGTACCATAGGGGTTACCCCATACATTGGACTTCTCCCCAACACCTAGCATAGACATCCCCCACACACATTCTATCAATCACAAGATGAGGACTCTGAGAAAAGCAAGTCCTGAACATCACACATCTCCCAAGTGGAGGGGAATGAACTCCAGTTAAGGGTGGGTGGATTGGAAAGTTGGCCCCAAACAAGACAAAATAGCTTGATTTTTAACACATGGCCCAGTTTCCAGAGACAAACTCAAGCTCATCAACCCACCATGGGATTTTTTTCCATCAGGCAGAAAAGCCAGGTTGATTCCAAGAAATATATACATTGCCGCACAATTAGGCAAAGGGAGAGAGTCCTTGGAGCCTTGGGGCCATGTGGTCAGTATTTGGGAGTCATCCACTTCCTGGTGGTAAATAGATTTAAGCACACCATCTGTTGTGTGGTTATTTCCCAGGACCTGTTTTCTTTCTCTAATTTTCAGTTCTGACAACCTTGTTTTCTTTTTCTTGACTTAAAAAAAAGTGACATAAACCAGTATTTGAGGATTTTTTTCTCATGTGCTAGGCCTGATGAGTTTAAGCTAATTTATATATCCCTCTTTTGTTCCATAAAAGGGAAAAAGAAAAAGTTTTTTTTTTTTTTTTTTTTTTTTTTTTT
>NW_022196904.1:3570756-3580924 GCF_008632895.1 Mastomys coucha
TTTTTTTTAAATTCCCCTACCAGTGTTTAGTCACAAAGAGTGGCTTTCAAAATAGTATTTGGTTTTGTCTTTTAACTGATGGACATTTACCTTTAAAAAAAAATCAAAAACTGTTTTTCTTTTATTTTCTTTGTTTTAAAATTTTAATGTATGTGTGTGTGTGAGAGAGAGAGGGTTGTGCTGAGTGTGTGGATGTCAGAGGACAATTTGTGGACTTGAGTCTTTATGTGGGTTCTGGGAATCAAACTCACATGCTTGGGCTTGTGTGGCAAACCTTTACTCACAGGATCATCTTTCCAGTCCTTTTTTTTCTCCTAGATAGATAGATAGAGAGATAGATAGATAGATAGATGAGAGGTAGATAGATGAGAGGTAGATAATTGATTGATAGATCGATTGATAGGTAGATTATAGCTAATAGGTACAAAGATGATAGACATGGGAAAAAATTTCAGTACACAAAATGAGTAAAACATGATAGTTTATATTTGCATTTCTGCTGATTTTAAAAGTAGGTTTTGTTTTTTGTTTTTTGTTTTTGTTTGTTTGTTTGTTTGTTTGAGACCTCAACAAGTTCCTTTGAGCCAATTCTTGTTTATTCCAATATCTGCTTCTAGGGTTTGTGCCTTATCGCTGCCACTTGACACTTAGAGCAAGGTTCCAGAAAGCAGGAAGGCTGAGGGAGTCCCTTTGTTTGTAGCTGAGTTTTAAGGTGTGGACTGGAAAATTCGAATAAGCATGACAATTCAACCTTGAGGTGCTATTCAGAGCTATTTAATAAGACCTGAAACATTTGTTTGTTTTTGTTTATTACTGTATGTTTTGCGGCAACAAAAGTTTAAAGGTTCATTCCACAAAGGCCTGGTGATGTGAGTTCAATCACACACAGGCACACACACACACACACACACACACACACACACACACACACATGTTCCCTTTACACCTATTCTATAATACTCTCAGTGACCCTTCACTCTGCCTTTGATGCCAATGACATTTCCTTCAAAGTCATAATGTCCTTACAGTGTTCCTCATCTTACTGCCCTATCACTCTCTCTTTAGGTCTGCACCCCTGTCACTATCTAGAGACTGGTCTAGCCTTGTCTCAGGATACCTGTGGTACTGTAACCTTGTACCATCTCAGAAGTACCAGAAACAGGCATTTTTCTGTCTCCTTGAAGGATGTCATCAATCATTCTTTATTACCTGTCCTCTGGATTCCAGGCCAGTCCTCTCTACATTTCCTGAGGGTTGTGACCTCTTGTATGTGGAGTACCCCCTGCCCAACTGGCCACAATGGCATGGCCTGGAAAGGTCCTTGTTATGCATCAGATGACAATGGCATCAGCATTTGTTAGTTCCTGCACCTCAGTGCCCAGCTGGAAGTTCTTGTAGAATACTTGGGGGGGGAGGGGCAATCTCATACTACTTTCAAATTGGCTGAGAGATAAATCTCCAAATGAATAAAGTTTTAAAACTTCTCAAATTTTAATTTAGTAAATTAATTGTTTAATTTATAATAATAATCAAAAAAGTAATTAATTTAATAAAACCATAACAAGTTTTAAGAGATTCATGCATTTGGGTTACTTAGTTTCATTTATTTAATGAACATTTATGGGCCATTTCCTATGCACCCAATGCCATTCTGAGTGTTTGGATGAAAATTGTTAGAGAAGGCTGGGAGACAGTTTCATCAATGAAGTGCTTGCCTTGTAGGAAAGGGGACCCAGCTTTGATTGCAGAGCCCACCACAAAAGCTGGTGTTGGGGTGCATGCTTGTAAACACAGAGCTGGGGAAGCAGAGGCAAGCAGATCTCTGGAGCTCGTTGGTCATCCAGTTTATAATACCAGCAGGTGCAAGGCCAGTGAGAGACCCTGACTCTTAAAACAAAGTGGATAATTCCTGAGTCCAAGGTTGAACTCTGTCTTTCAAACACTCATGTGCACACACACATGCAGCTGCACACACATGAACACAAACACATACACAAAAGAAACTGTGCTAGAACAATAGTTCCCATCCCTACAAAGCTTCTAGAACGGGGAGAAAATAGACCAATAAAGCCACACACACACACACACACACACACACACACATAAAGGATGATGTATATAAAGTAAGGTGGTGAGAGGGAGCAGAGAACATAATATAAAGATAATAAAATGTAATGCAACAATGCATGGTATCATTAATACATAACGTGAGGGTGTGTAATGAGATAATAGTGAACCATTTGTACTGAGCCTCTTGGGCTGGGGAGTGGTTGAAAGAAGAATGTTGAAGAAGCAGGAGATATGCCCAATAGCTCAAACGAAAGCCATATGGCTCAGGGTGGGAATCAAGTGAGAGAATACATCAGGAAGTTAGAGTCTGATCTCAAGTGCTATGGTTATCTGGAGCAGGGAACTGTTGAGATGGCTCAGTGGTAAAGGCACTTGCTGCCAAACCTCATAATCTAGATTCAAACCCTGAGACCCGAAGGTTAGAAGGACATAATTGTCCTCTGACCACCGTAGAATCACTGTGACACATGCACATGCACACAAGGACATGGGTACACATGCTCGCAGGCACACTTGATGATTCTTAAAAAGAAATTGGTATTAGATTAAGAACTGAAAAGTAGGAGATAGAAGATGGATGATGATAAAGCCTGGTACAAGTGACCTCGGGAGAGAATGGATGGTAGTTTGGGAAGGCAGCAGTAGAAAGATGCTTGGAAAGATTTTACCTCTAATGATGCAAATAGAGGGGCAGTCACTCAGAGGAACTCAGAGTTAGGAAAACCATTAATTTCTACTTAAAATTTCTTCTTAAAAAAAAACAAAACACTTATTTTGTCTTTCATTATATATACTTGTGTGTGTGTGTGTGTGTGTGTGTGTGTGTGTGTGTGTGTGTGTCTATGTGTGTATATGTGCACATGAGTGCAGTTGCCTGAGGAGACCAGAGAGGGCTGTTGGATACTCTGGAGCTGGAGTTACACTCAACTATGAGCTGCCTGATGTGAGTGCAGAGGGGCAATGTTTCTTTGAGTTTTATAGGTGACTGTGAGCCATCTTTCCAGCACTGAAGTTATTTTTTTAATGGTGAAAACTTTATGATCTATATTACAGACATCATATATATTTCAAAACAAGACACAGAGAAATCCACAATATATTCTTCTGCCTAGTGCATTCGCTATTTACTTTTAGCTGTTCACCTTTACAAGTTTTATTCTTTTAGAATTTCATACATGCATGCAGTGAAATATGATCATATCTACTCCCCACTTCTCCCTCTAACTTCCCCTCTATGCCTCCCCCCACCACATTCCCTTCCCAACTTCTTATGCTCTTTCAAAAACACTTAGTGTTGACCATATGTGCGAGGGTGTGAGGCAATCCCTTGGAACATGGGAAACTCCCAAAAAAGAAAATGTTTTTCCTTCCCCCAGCAGCTATCAACTGCCAATAGATCCTTCATTAGGGGTGGGGCCTTGTGAGCTCCTCCCCACATCATGCTAAATCTTTCCCTGGCTTTCTGTTGTGCAGGTGTGATGCAGATGAGCACATGAGCACAAAGCTTTTTCTAAGTTTTCATGCAAGTATATATTATATTTTGAGTATATTCTGTCTATACTCTCACCCTCCAGTTCCTTCCATAACCCCCATCAGGGCCCCTTCTTCTATTTCATATAACACATGCCTATCTGACTTTATCAAATGTATATAAAATCTATGAAGCAAAAGTGATAGAAAGCATACAACATTTGTCTTTCTGAGGTTGGCTTAATTTACTTAATATGATTATCTCCAGTTGCGTCTATTTTCCCATGTTGTTCTTTGTGACTGAAAAAAAAATCCCATTGTGTTGGCTGTCAAGATAGCTCAGAGGATAAAGGCACTTGCCAAGAAGCCTGATGGCTTGAGCTCAATTGCTGAGACCCACATTATGGAAGAACGTCCTCTGACCTCCACACATGTGCCGTGGCGGACACATATATGAGCATACACAATAGATAAAAGTAAAGCATTTAAAATGTTCATTCTGTATATACACCACAGTTTTTCTTTATCCATTGCCCTGTTGTTAGACACCTTGGTTGGTTCTGTGCTTCGAGATCATGAACAGTGTGCTACAGTAAACATGCACGGGCAGATACCTCTGTGATAAGTGACCTGGACTATCTTTAGGTCGAGATGGAAAACATCACAGCATTCTAAACACTGGTGGGATAAGGGGAGGATATAGAACATACAATGGTCCACCCAGAAAAAAAAAGGATGATAGAGTGATGTACTCATCCAGGGACTAGAGAGATAGTGCAATGGTTGAGAGCACTTGCTAACTTTGCAGAGGACCTCAGTTTCGTTCCCAGCACCCACATTGGTGTTCATAGCTGTTCATAGATTCAGTACCAGAGGATCTGATATCGTCTTCTCAAATGTGTGTGCAACTGCACATAGTCATGTGTGGACTCCTGAGCAACACACACCTGACTTCTGGGTGGAGACTCAAAGAGTCTGAAGGGCCTGAACAGCTGTTCAGAGGACTATAAGAAACCACAGATACCAGCCCAGACTAATACCTCTAGCAAAACTTTCAATCACCATAAAGGGAGAAAACAAGACATTTCATGATAAAGTCAAATTTAACAATATCTATCCACAAATCCAGCCCTACAGAAGATACTAGAAGGTAAATTCCAATCCAAGGAAGTTAACTAGACCCATGAAAACACAGGAAATAAGTAATCTCACACTAACAAAACCAACAGGAGGGAAACACACACACAAATAAAGAATCTCCAATCAAGTGGTGTGCCTGACTGCTGGAAGCAGCTGGAAACTGGGTTTACCAAATGGACAATTTGCCAAATTACGCACTTGCTGTACACTAATGGCCGTTAAATCTTTACAATCATCCAGCCCAGTCATACCACATGGGATGATGTTCACGGATGTCAAGGCTAATTTTTCCCCTCCGATGTTTTGGTTCTTGTTTCTGCAAATTGATTTTGGTTTTGCTTCAGCAGGTTCATTTCGGGCTTGGAACTGATTCACATACTCAGTTCAATGGCACCTCAGGTTTGGGTGTGACTCCTGTCATGGGGGCATTCCTCAGATTCTTCCAAACTTGCTTACAAATGTTTGTGGAATCATACTGGGTGACAGACTCATGACTTCCTGAGAAAGTCAAAGACAAAAGACAAAAAGAGGCTGATGATAGAATTGTTCTGACTTACACCTTCCATGACTTCCAGGACCTACAGAATACATCTGTGGGGGGTCACATTTGCTTTCTATTGCTGTGATAGACAACATGACCTCAAGTAACTTGGGGGACAAAATTCATTTGACTTTACAGCTCCCAGATCACACTCCCACTGAGAGATGTCAGGGCCGGAACTCAAGGCAAGAGCCTAGAGGCAAGAACTGAAGCAGAGGAATGCTGCTTGCTGGCTTTCTCCCCAAGGCTTGCTCAGCCTGCTTTCTTATACAACCCAGGTCCAGGGATGGCAACACCCACATCATGATGCTGGGTCCTCCCACATAAATTTCAATCTAGAAACTGTTCTACAGTTTTGCCTACAGGCTAATCTAATGGAGGCATTTTCTCATTTGAGATTTCCTCTTCCAAAATAACTCTGGCTTGATGGGTTGAACAACAACAACAACAACAACAACCAGGAGGGTGAGAATACTAAGAAACCTTTATTTTTAAGATTAAAAAAGCCTTTAGAACACACCAAACTATTATTTATCCATGTGTAGCCTCAGACAATACAAACTTGAACACCAAAATCAAACTCAACTGTCGTGCCAATCCCAGTGACAGAGTTCTCCAAACCCCCTTGCAAATGGAATCATAATAAATGTTTGAGAAAGGTTAAATAATGCATATTTATTTTGTTGTAGTAATCACCCAAATGAACCTTGTGCATTTGAGCCACTTAGTGAATTAACAGTCAGCAAAAGTGCTCACTTGGCAAAGTGGTTTTCAGTGGATTGGTTCTGCATTGGTATTGTGGCAATGGCTGATGACCAGAGACTATTGGCTTTATAATGTTTTTATCTTTGTTTGGAACTGGGTATCTAGTAGCCTAGGCTGGCCTGAAACAAGCTTATAGATAAGGATGCCCTTGACTACTTGATTCTCCTGCCTCCACCTCTGGAGTGTTGTTGGATCAGGGACAAGCAACACCATGTTTAGTGGATGGGGTACTGGGTGTTGAAGTCAGAACTTCTTGTATGCTAGGCAAGTACTCTGTGTGTGTGTGTGTGTGTGTGTGTGTGAGAGAGAGAGAGAGAGAGAGAGAGAGAGAGAGAGAGAGAGAGAGAGAGAGAGAGAACTATTTCACAGTAGGGGCAAAGCAGACATTCCCATGGCTTCTAAGGAAGAATGGAATTTGAATTCAATTTGTTTAGAAAGTTGATGAGCATTGAAACAGAGCATTTGGATTCTTAAGAAGGTCCAGTTGCCAGATCCTTTGACAGTAGATCACCACCATGGAATGTGCCCCAGGCTCCAAGAGCAAGCTGGGATCCCAACAATAGCCCATCACAATGACATGAGGCAAATGAATGATGTACTCAACCGTGCAGCCCACCATGCTCCACATTAGATACCCCCTCTGACTGCCAGCAAAGAGACTAAACACCATCTGTTTGCACACCAACAACTTGTATGGTCTCCGCCCGCCCCCTTTAGTTATCTCCTCAGTGTGTAATTTTATTGTTCTGACAACTCTCTCTTCCTTTATTTTGTGAAAAAATAGAAATTTTATTATTCCCAGCCTACTTTTGGAAAGTTTCATGTTAATTTATATACCTTCATTTACTAATTTTTTAAAAATAAGTGTCATCTTCTGTTTCTTCTGCTTTTGAAATGAAACTTTGTCCACCTTTAACAATAAAGTTATGTGCATGTGTTGTGTCTATGTGTAGGTATCTACATGTGAATGCAGGTACCCTCCGAGGCCAGAAGGCCCCAGTCCACTAGAGCTGTAGGGTATGAGCCACCCAATATGGGTGGTAGGACCTGAACTATGGTCATCTGCAAGGACAGTATGAGCTCTTAACTACTGAGCATCTCTCTAGTCCCTCAGAATATCCTTAGTCTTTCACGGGAAAATATCTCGTTCTGTTTCTCGGTTTTCCAAATGCATGGACAGAGAAAACACAGCTAATACATTGGAGTTGGTAAATGTGTTGCTTGTTTTTTAACTTGTTTTATTTCATCTCATTTTTGACACAGGGTATTGTGTAGCCCAGGCTGGCCTCAAACTTCCCCCATAACTGAAAATGACTTTCCTGCCTTCATGTCTCCAGGGCTGAGACAGCCATGTACCATCAGTGTCTGGTTTATGTAATACTGAGGATCAAACCCAGAGCTTTGGGAGAGCTAGACAAGCATTCTACCAACTAAGCCACATTCCCATGGTGCTTTAAAAAAAAAAATCCAATAAATAATTTTGTTTGACAACTTCCATCTCTGTTCTGCTTAGAATCTGTAGCTCTTTGTCAAACAGGAATCCTCCTACAAGGTTGCTATCTCATCTCATGTTTATTTATCTCCATGTATATTCCCTTGACTTCCCAGCTTATCATAACCAGTAAGACATTTAAAGATATATTAAGAGACCAGAGCAAACTCCCAGGACCAAGTGTGTGTGTGTTGGGGGACCCCAGTGGATTGCACTAACGGATTCCAAATGATGCAGTAAAAGAACAGGCCAGAAAAAATTAGCTCAGCCTTTTTTATTCCAAGCCAGTTGGCTTCATGTGTGAATACCTTTATTCCAAACTCTTCTTCTCTTCTTTTCTTTTTATGTTTTTGAGCCAGAGTCTCATGTAGCGCAGGCTGGCCAAGGATGACTCTAACCTTCTGATCCTAAGGCTCCCACTTGCAGGATGCTGGAATCACAGATGTACACCACTATACTCAGTTTATCTAGTGCTGGAGGTCAAACCCAGGGCTTTTTGAATGCTAGGCCAGTGGTCCACCAACTGAACTACATCTCCTAGGCCCAAACTGTTGTTGATTTTAATCCAGAATAAATGTGCATTTATCTTAGCAGAGTCATCAAGTTAGGAGTTGTAAAGAGATGACATATTCAGGCCACCTGGCCCCTACCTTGGTGCATCCTTCCTTGCTCAGTTCTCACAACCCCCATGTTTCCCCTTCAATTTTGGTGAATTCTTTGCCTTCATTTTGTGGCTGTGAAAAAAACAAAAAACAAAAATAACAACTGTCGGTCTAGGACTTTATTTATTTTTAAAGCATTTCCCCCTTTTTCTTTTCCAGTGTGTTTTTGAAACAGGGTCTCATTCTGTGTCCCAGGCTAGCCTGGAATTCATGGCAATTCTCCTGCCTCAGTTTTCCTAGTGCTGGGGTTATAAGTATGAGTTACTATGCTCAGCTTAAAAGTTATTAGTGTATGTCTGTTGTACATAATGATTAGCTTATTTGTCTTCTATTTCCCGTACATGTATAATGTGCTTGTACGTATGTGTGTTTACATGCATGTATATATATGAATGTGTGTGTGTGTGTGTGTGTGTGTGTGTGTGAGGTGCTCATGCATACGTGCACAAATGCATATAGAGGCCCAAGTTTATGCCAGGAGTCATCCTTTATCACTCTCCTATCTTATCCACTGAGGCAGGTCTCTCAATTAAACCTAGAGCTTGCTAGTTATGGCTAGTCTCTCTGACCAGCTTCTCTGAGGATCCCCTCTCTTAGCCTTCCAAGGCTGGAATTACAGTCCATCAGCCGTGTCCATGCAGTATTTCCATGGCTTCTGGGGATCTGAATGTTGGTTCTCAGGCTTCCACAGCAAGTGCTTTAACCACTGAGCCTTCTCCCCATCTTTTTTCTTTTCAAAAGAATCTTCTTGAACCCAAAGCAATGGAGACTTTTTAGTCCAGTTCCCCTTTACAAATGTCATGATGTTTGCAGAGTGGGGATGGATGGAGAGGTGGGGTGCATTTGGCAGGAGTAAGATAGGGCTTCTGGGCTGCTGTGATCCTCCAGATTCAGACAAAGGCCTCTGGGAAGAGAGGAATTGACAGATTAGAGGAGCTAAGGACTGGGAGTGGCCAGCCTTGACTTTGCAGGTGTGGGGCTCCCCAGGCAGGCTCCTGGCCACAGCTGCAGCAACTCCCAGGCAGAAGGCTGGGTCACGGAGGGGGCAAGCCAGGGGGGGAGAGAGGCTTGTGATAACAGGCTTCTGGCACATCCTGCTTCAGCCCTCCCTCCCCTACTTCCTCTCGGGCCCCATCCTCATCCTCAGAAAGAAGGCAGTGGGCACAATACTCCCACACATTCCTCCTTTCTGACTGAGGTACTGGTCCCCAGTGTGTTTGTGGTAGAATGAGGTCTTCCAAGGGAAACAGCTACCATCTTCTTCAAATCAGCACAAAGGAGACCCGGTGCCATGAGGCCTGTGGATTGCTGCCATCCCCTCAGACGAAGAGACTGAGACTTAGGCCACTCCTCCTAGGCATTTTTACGGAACCCTGTCCTAGTTGAACATGAGCTTAGGTGCTATGCTATGTAGGCTGAGGGAGTTCATTGAAGCAGAGCTCTGTGGCTATGGGAAGCCATCATCCAAGCTAGGTAAAGGCTTTGCAGTGGGACTGTTTTGGGGCCACCACACTCCTGTAGTCACCCCTCATCTGTGCTCTAAGTAAACCCAAAATACTCATTGGTTCCCCATGTTGAGCTTTGGTGGGCATTCTTTATGTCTGCTTGCCCCAAGCCCTCATCTCTGTACCTCCATTCCCTCCTGCTTCTGGTCCCACTGTCTGTCTGCATGCCCAACCTGAGCCAGCGCTGAGATGTCAGCCACTCTAAAACCATCAGTGGGGCTCTGCCTTCCTTCTCCTCACCCATCTGCCAACAGTTGAAACACTCAAATACCCTTCCCCACCACTGTTTATCTTTTGTGTTTTGAGCAATGATAGAGCATAGCAATAGCCTCCGCTGCAAAAGAAGCTTCTTTGAAGAGGGGTGAGGGCCAACTCATCTCTGCATGTCAGGATGAGTACTTAGAATGCAGTTGGGAGTGTCTTCAGGGATGAGTTCTGAATCTCAAGGGGTCAGCCCTAAACACATGTAATAGGATGTGTGTGTGTGTGTGTGTGTGTGTGAGAGAGAGAGAGAGAGAGAGAG